>NC_142170.1:26327465-26529965 GCF_029865625.1 Vigna umbellata
TAGTATTCTTTGAGTTTAATTTTCATATATTATTAGTATAAAAGAGTTTTAGATAATGAATTGATTAGATTTCACTTTAAATATGATTATTAAATAATTATATCATATATAAAGGATGATTAAATAATATTACAAGGTATCAAAGGCGTATGCATGAGCATATGAGCAATATATAGTGACTTTTAAATTATGTTAGTATCACATTCACTAGATATTTAGAATAATTATTCAATTTATGTTATTATATTAACCGGGACAAAGGTAATACCTAAATATTAATAAATTATAGTATTAGGCAATGTGATTGAAACCTCTTTTGGAGATAATTTCCTGTCTAAAAGAGTGCGAAATATTTTATAAATAATGTCATTTTCCTCTCTTGGTAATTAGGGACGTGTTTTTCTTGATAAAAACTCTTAAAGATTATTAAAATTATTCCAAAAAAGCAAAGATACAAACTTTCTTTGGCACGAGCTAGACCTACATGCTATATATGAATAAGACGTTAGATTTTTTTACAGCAACATTAGATTTGTTTCTCTTGTTCTATAATGTAAGTAGGAAAACATCCATGAAGAAACCAAAAGAACATAAAGAAAACGAGGGATTGTCATAAAGATGTCTCCACTAGCTAGATCGAGAAACATCGTACTCAGACACCCAAATACAGCCAAATAAAAAAAATTGACGCATCAGAAAATGATATATTATAATTTTAGTGAGGGAAAAAATGTTTATGTTGCAAAAAATAAATGATATTTAATAAAGCTGTCCAATCTGACAGAGTTTAAGATGATATTGTGAGGGCACACTTTGGAAGTTCTTAGCCATTTGGTATTGTTTGAAACAAAATTCGAGTTGAGTATTATTTTCAGTAAATGTTTAACAGAATGTAATTTTCTATGGAAGAAGAAAATTGTGGTTTGTAAAAATTGTAATTTATATAAAAAATCTCTAAACTTATTTATTTTTTATTACTTCTTTTAGTTTTTATTTTATTTTCTTTAAACGTGACTTGCCACAGTTATCAAAATTGTATCAATTTATCCAATTTTTAATTAGAGCAAATTTTTTCTTTAAATGTATATAATAAGTTTATTGAATCGATGCAAAATCGAAAAAATATTACAATAATTATAACAAAAATGGATATAATATGTGTCTTGTAAACAAGTTGTTGAATGACATAATGTATTGAACTTTTTAGATAATAAAGACTAATTGAATATGTCCTTTAATAAGTTTTTAATTAGATTTTTCACAAGTTTTACATGAAGATCTACGTGAAGAAAAAAAAGAGTGACGAAACTCATGTAACAAGAACAAACTTTAATGTTAAGCATTTTTAGTCTTAGAATATTTTTAGTCTTTGTTTTTCTAAGGAAAACAATATTCGTATTGTTAATTATTTAGAAGAATGTTTTCTATATTATGTGTTATGAGATGTTACTCTTTTTTAGGTAAACAATGGAGTGATTTTTTAAATTAATTTATTTAAACCTTTTTTTTCTAGCTATGATTAGTTTGTGTTTCAAATAATAATTAGGTGTAGTTAGAAGTAATTATGTTTCAAATAACACTTAGGTCTAGTTAGAAGAAGTTACAATCTAAACAATACTCGGTCTTTGGTAAAAGACTGATTACATTTTAGCTAAGAGTGACAACAATCCAAACAATACTGAGTTTTAATCAAGAGTGATTGTTTTTCAAATAACACGTTAGTTTAGCCAAGAGTAATTACGATCCTAACAATATACGGTCTTAGTCAAATAGTGATTGTGTATCCAAATGATACTTCGGATTATTTTAACTAGGAGTTGTTGTTCAAATAATACTTGCTTGTATTTACAGAGATAGTTTAATTAATGGAATTTACTCAAGTTGACTGAGAACTAGATGTAATTAGATGTATACAAATGACCTAGTATAAAAACACCAAAAGTTTCCTAACCTTTTTATTATTAGTTATTTAATTGTGATTGATCTAAGAAGGAGAGTTTTACGATAACAAGTTATGTAACATCCCATTTTTTCGCTTCCTAAAACCTATAATTAAAAAAATCACATAATTTAAAATAAAATATGTTGCATCCAATTATCTTCTATATTAACCACCCTCTTTCTCTAGTGTTGCGTATCTTCCTCAACACTTGTACTACCATATGCTCCCATATAAAATATGAATATTGCAGGTGGAATTCTCAACCACCAAAATAAAAAGGTGAACTAACATCATCAAGCAAAAACATCAATTTTGAAAATAAACTTATTTAATGTTTAAAACCCAGGACATTTTAAAATATCTATATATATATATATATATATATATATATATATATATATATATATATATATATGTGTGTGTGTGTGTGTGTGTGTGTGTGTATATATGTATGTACATATATATATATATATGTACATACATATATACACACACACACACACACACACACACACACACATATATATATATATATATATATATATATATATATATATATATATAAATTTTCAATAAAAAATAAAAAACTTTAGTAACACACCATATAAAACACACGTGTTGTATCCAATGCAAAGATTTCATCTTAGAGGTTCTCAACTACAACTCATGCATGTAGTTTACTAGCCATTCGCTCACCACTAAAGTCAAAATTCTTAACTACTCCCAAGTGCACTCTCCAAGAGACTCAATAGGCAAAGTTCACTAGTTATCCGACCGCACAAAGTTCCCAAGAACCCAAGATGTCACATCTTGCTTAGAACACACACACAAACATATCAATAATCATCCTCTCCCTATATACGTTTTCCTAAACAACATCAATACACCGCCAAAATTCGTTCACAAATAAGACAAAAAAAAAACAAGTTTTAAACAAGTTAAAGCAATTAAAATAGTTAAAACAGTTAAACAGCTAAATTGTTAGATCCCTTATCTCTTACTCTTTACTTCTTCTTTCTTCCTTCTTCCTTGAAATGCCACCATTTCTATTTAAATTCTCCCTCTAAACATTGTTCTTCCTTATATTTATAAGTTTAATACCTCTAAGGAATAAGCAATATATTATTCCTAATTATTATTGTCTAGCAATAATATATAAGAATATCTTATAATATCTAACAATATCTCATAATGTATTTTAATTTGTAACAATATCTAGTAATATTTTTTCTAGTTGAATAATTATTCACTAAATCTTATTTCGTGGAAAATAAATCCTTTAATTTATAACTAACAAACCGTCTTATTTTTTTTATTAAAACATTTAACCATATTTACATATTACTACAATAAAAAGTGTCGTTGGTAAATTTTACCGAAGGATTTTTTATTCTGTCGATAATTATCGGAGGATTTTTCCATCGGTAAACCCCTCGATAATTATAAATTTTCAAAATCCATCGATAAATCGTTGATAAATATTTCGATCTCGTTCATCTTCTTCCCCGCTCTACTTCTTCTTCTTTTTCTTTTAGGGTTTTTTAGATTCAACTTTAGGGGTTTTTTCATACTACACAGTCACCATTTTTAACACATCAAGCACCTAAGAGAAAACATCAAGTCCTAGCACATGTCACCATTGTCGTTTTCTCCGTTTGCAACCAAGGATGCATAGGATCTTCATTTGTTGCAGGTTTCCATGGAAGCTTTCGGTGGTACGATTTACAATGCTGTGAGGATGGCATGATGTTTGGAGAAGACCCAAGATTGCGCTTGAGTCGTGCTTGATACTGTAAAGGGGATTTGTTAGTGGTTGTTGCAGGTTTTCTATGGTGGCTTCTGGTGTTCTTGGAGGTGGTTGCCAACAACTTACTACCTACAAAGAGAAAGAAGAGATGGTGGTAATGGCTCATAGCATAAGAGCAAAGGGAAGAGAAAGACGAAGAGCGGGAAGAGAAAGAAGAAGATGGAGAAGAGGGAGAAAAAATGGAGAAGGAGAAGGAGAATAAGGGGTTTGCCTAACTCTACATGCATGAGCAAAATATTGAGTGATTCATGAAGAGGAAGAAAAAATGATTTACCAACGGATATTTTCGTCGGTAATACGTATTTCATTTATCGACGGATTACTCCGTCGGAAAATGTTGTCAATAAGTGAAAAATTGACGGGAAAATTCCCGCTCATTTTCTCGTTCCATTACCGACAGATTTACCAACAAATTTTTTGTCGATAATACGTATTTCATTTACCGATGGAATATTCTATCAGAAAATGTCCTCGGTAAGTGAAAAATAGGTGGAAAATTCCCGCTTATTTTATTGTTCCATTACTGATGGATTTATCGATAAATTTTTCCGTTGATGAGTGGCATACACATTACCGACGAATTTACAGACAAATTTTTTTGTCAGTAAAAAATTCAAAATTCGTCGATAAATCTATCAAAAATGAAAATTTATTGACGAATATATATTCGTCGGTAAAAGTTTGTCATTAATATTAATGATTTTTGTAATTATTATAATTTCTACGACCTCATAAGTTGTCATAAAGGTTTTGTTTGTGTAAGGGGATGAAACTGTTCTCGTGAATATGTAAAGATGGATGTGCAAGGATTACATGTGTTCGTTTGGGCTAATTGTAGAGCGAATGAATGCGTGAATTTGAGGGATGTGTGAGGTTTTGCAATCCTTCGGAGTTGCTCAGATTTGCGTGGATTGAGGATGAAATTCCAAAATAATCCTACACCATTACCATGTTTACCTTCGAAGATATTAGGTTATATTAAGAGTGTTGAAGGAGAAGCCATGTCAATTGAAGATGTTGAATATGAAGGCGGTGTCCATGGAGGTTGTAGAGGGGTGGAACCGATTCCACCAAAGCCTTATTCGATGCCAAGACTTGTTCAAAACACATAATGTAGTGGATTCAATTCCTATGATGTTGTATTCAGTTACAGCTATGTGTATTTGGTTCCAAAGGAGTGTATTGGAATACACCACCCCTTATTGGTTCTCTTTCCTTCGTATTCGATTACATGATAATGGTATTAGGTTCCAACATCATGTATTCGAATAATAATGATAATAGGGTTAAATATGTTTTTAGTCCTTAAACTATCAAGCGAATTTGTTTCTAGTCCCTCTTCCAAACTAAGGTACATTTTAGTCCTCCTTCTTAAGGAAACCTTAATATTTGGTCTCCAAAACCAATGGCGTTAAATTTTTGCTGAACTGTCTAACGGTATTCCAAGTCACTTCTCTTTTTTCTGAAATGTGTCATCTTTGTTTCATGCTCCGTCTCTTTCTTTAACTCGCTTTCCTGGACATTAAAGGTACTATGATGAAGTTAACATCATTAATTTTTATTTTTATTTCTTTCACTTTTTACTTGTGGAGTGCACCCACAGGTGTGATGGAAAAAGCACAAGTTGAGGTGAGAAAAGTGTATGGTAAGAAGGGATATGTGGATGAGTCAGATTCACAGAAATCGATATACTTGAAGTCCATAATCAAAGAAACATTGAGGTTACACCCACCTGTACCATTATTAGTTTCGAGAGAAAGTAGAGAAAGGTGTGAAATCAATGGATATGAGATATCCTCTAAGACAATGGTAATTATTAATGCTTGGGCAATTGGAAGAAATCCTGAGTATTGGACTGAAGCTGAGAGTTTCAAACCTGAAAGGTTTCATAATAACTGTATCGATTTCAAAGGTGTAGACTTTGAATTTATCCCATTTGGTGGTGGAAGAAGAATCTTCCCAGGCATTACATTTGCTGTCGCAAATATTGAGTTGCCACTTGCTCAGTTACTTTACCATTTTTATTGAAAGCTTCCCAACAATTTGAAAATGAAGAACTTGACATGACCGAGTCTGGTGGCAGAGGAGTAATTTCTTCCCAATAGTTTGTTCCTAATAAATCCTCCCATGAGACATTAGTAATAACCAACAAAGGGATGAACTTTATCCCAGAATTACCTGTTTCCATGGCAATATATAACGCATGCTAGAGGCTTTCCATCGGGACTGACAATTGGCATGTAATGACTGCAAGCTCGGCGTGAAGCTCAAAGAGAGAGGGAGAGGGTGAAGGACTTCAATATCCAGCTACAGGGGACGACCATGGGAAGGATGAGGCGACTCTCGATCATGGAGAGGTGTTCGAGGTGGCGCCAGAGGTGGTTAGTGGTAGAGTCCGAGGGAGAGAGAAGAGCTCGAAAATATTGACTAGTGTAAGAAAAAAAATACGTGGGCACACCACCGTTAGCCACATCAGCTGGTTTTTAATGGTGTTAGTTTTGGAGGACCAAAAATTAAGGTTTCCTTAAGGAGGAAGACTAAAATGTACCTTAATTTGAAAGAGGGACTAAAAACAATTTTGCTTGATAGTTTAGGGACTAAAAACATATTTAACCCATAATAATAGTGTATTATAGTAATCTTCAATTTCTATCAATTAAATCATTTTTATATATCAAATCGGTTATATTCTAGATTAATTTTCACAAACTTTACTATCAAATTTACTCTCTCTCACCTCCAAATCATTTCTAAAAAACAAATTCACTCTTCCAATTATATCAATTCACTCTCAAATTCCCTCAAATTCATCCATCATTTCTCTCTCAAATTCGTCTTCTTAAACGAACACAACCAAAATCTTTTTAGATAGTCTGTCTCTGAACTTGAAGTTGTGTTTGATGACCTTTCACTAACCACAATTTTTCAAAACAATTAATAAAAAATCGTCTAGCAAGTATAACTTTTTATGTTAGAGTCTTTTAGACAAAAATTCATGAAAAGTTTTCAAAATATTTTAAAACATAATTCAACTTTTCCTTCTTGTGTTTTGACCTTTTTCTCTTTTTCAAATTAAGTAGTGGTATTTTAACACTCTTTTGGAGTGTGCTCACATAAGTTATAGTTGGGGATTTAAGTGTGAGAAAAAATTTTATTGTTGATTCTCTCTCCTTTAAAGGAATGTTACATATCTTCTCATGCTGAAGCACCCCAACTTGAGAGAGGGGTATTCAATGTTGATTCTCTCTTTGAAAAAAAAAACCTTATTTAAGTTGGATATCTCGCTCAAGAGACTCTTCTATATTTTTAAAATTTTATATTTAAGTAATTGATATGCTTATTGACATAACAATTAATAGGTGATATATTGTATACACTATTATAAATAAGACTTTTTATGACAGGTAAAACAGATCTATTATGACAAATATTTTTGTGTCATAGTTGTAGCAGTCATAAAAAGTTCACTCTTTTTATGACATTGTGAAAACATATCATAGTCAAGTTGACTTACTATGGCATATATACGATTAACAAGCATAGTAATTCTAACTTACTATGATACATTCTAAAAAATATGTCACAGTAAGTTAACTTTACTATGACACATTTTCGATAACCTACCATAGTAAGTCTAACTTATTATAACATATTTTCGAAAACTTGTCATAGTAAGTCCGATTTAGTATAATACATTTTCTAAAATCTATCATAGTAATTCTAGCTTACTATCTATATTGTAAAGTATTAAAAACAAGTGAACAATGACATTATGCGATAGAATAACAATCATTGATAAGGTTTTTATTATTGTTTATTATAAGATGTACTTTATGGATAATGTTTAATGTTAGCTTAATGGTCAAAGCTATCTTTGCCTTCTACTAACATGTGCTCTTGTATGCAAACAATAACTTGAAAGTGTTAGCTAAACATAAATTTTGTTTTTATTGTGATTATGCTAACACTATATACCTTATTTTGAAGATCATATAACTAGTCTAGCATGAATTGAGTATGTAAAGTAATGTTCCAGATATATAGTATCAGAAAACTAGTAATTTACTTCCATAAGGGAACATCATACTCTTTAAATAGCTTTTCCAACCATATGAATAACATGTCCTAAGTTTACCATTCTATAGAACATAAAAGTTAAAAGTTAAAATAGTAAAGATGAAGTTATAGATTTTTTTAGTACTAAATTTGAAAGGATTTTTTCAAAATACTTTCTCATGAAATTCACCGTTGGGTACTCTAAAGAGATTCGAATATTCCTTTTAGCTTCAAGAATTCATGATAGCTGCTCTGCTACAAAAGCAAATGACAAATGAAGAATAATAGAATGCATAGCCATATTTAGGGGAAAACATAATATATATTTTAGTATGTTGGAAATCAAAGTTCTTGCAATTAACAAGACTTTCCTAAGTTAAAATTTTATGAGACGATATTTATGTAATGCTATTACCTTCATCTTATAATAGCTTCATACTATTAAGAACAATAACAAACATATTATTTAGTAAAATAATTACTAAAACAATCTTTATTGAACGAACTTTTTATATAATTGGGTTAGTCATATAAATGCTTATCTTACTACATTTTGTTCATTAATGTCTGCACAACAACCTTTGTTGAATAACTCAAATGGTTAAAGATATTTAAGCTCATATAAGGTATCAATCAACTACAACGTTTGTACAAGTCATCTTCATTTTATTGTTAACATTATTTTTTTTATGGGATGGTTTTCATTAAAAGATTTCAATAATTTTAATAAGACTTATTTTAAATTTGCTTAAGACAGGGTTTCCATTAAACCATTTACACATGCAAATTTCTCCTAGCTCTTTGAAGTAGTGTGCAAAGAAAATCCAATTTGATCCAACTCAAATTGATTTAAACCCAAAGAAGACTAAATCAATCATAAAAAAAACCTCAAGTACCCAAACTCAAACACAACATATCAAACAACTAAGTGGAGGAAAGAGACAAAACTTGATTGTTCAAACGATAGCAAAATCATCGGCGCGATAATGGTAGGGTTTCAATCTTAGTCAATAGTGGTCTCACTAGAGGCGACTTGGTGAGCTCCAATGGTCCAAAAATGAGGTTGATTTTGGGAGATACTTCAACAATAAAGAAGGCAGATATCATACTGAACAGAACAACGCCTTGCGTTGATGGCGTGTGGAAGACAATGACGCCTTTTGTCGGTGGCGTGGGGAGGCAACAACGTCTTACATCAATGGCATGGGAAGGCAATGAGTTGTGGACGACGAGAAATAGTGTACATGTTATTATGCCTTAGGAGAAACAAAAGAGGATTGCATGGAGTGATGCTGAAACAAGACAAAAATTAGGAATTTTGACATACTATAACAGGTGTTGAACTATCAGTCATGCTAAAGTTTTGAACATAATTTTAATTTTGTTACCGCGCTCCACTTACTATGACTGGTTCACTACATTTGTCATAATAAGTTTTCCCTTTTTCACTTATTTTGGTCGGTCCCTTTTTACCAGTCATAATAAGTGTTACTTTTATAACAAAATATCATCGATCAACTTATTATTACAGGTCACATTTTACCCGTCATAATATTTTTTACCTTTATTATGAAAATGTCATGATCAACTTACCATGACATGTGAACTACACCTGTCATAATAAGTCGTCCTAGATTTCATTTTTTCCATTTGTAATAAATATTTTTGTGGTAAAATGTGTATATAATGAATAAGTATGATTGAATGTTGTGGTTACTGATTTATATGAGAAATTACAACTACTTGAAATGATATACTTCTTAGATATGTTTTATGGTTTTGAGTGGTGAGTCTATATGTGAAAGGAGATATAAAGACTCTCACTAATAATTTAAATCATATAGATTAAGATAATAAGTGGTGAGAATGTAAATGAGGTTGTGATATTATGCCTGGTTGGGAAGACATAATGAACTACCTTTGTTTCATTGAGCTACTGTGTCATAGTAGGCTTTAATATGAGTTAAGTCTTAGTTTCTAGTAAGACTTACTTAATACAAGTGTTTTGAAAGGTGTTATAGTCCTTTCGTCCTTAGATTTAACAATGAATGTTTTAATGTAGTTGTCTTTTACTGCTGTGAAAATGAAGTTTAGTGAATGCATATTGTTAACTCATTGGCAAGTGTACCAAATCATTCAAGTAATATAAATGATAAGACCAAGTATCGTTTCCTAAGAGACTCGTGTAATACTAGTTAATTGCACGATTAGTAACTTATATAGACTCAATAAAAACTCATCATTTATGAAAATGTGCAAAAAGATAAATTCACAAATAATTACAATGTTGGACTTTGGTATTGAAGGCACTTAGAAATGGACTAGACTAAAAATGTTATGAAATGACATTGATAAGGTTGGTTTTCACCTATTTTACTCTTGTGCTTACCCAATTTCATTTTCTCTCCATCAATTTACTAAAGTCAGTCCACAAAAACACTCTAGTCCTAACCTCTTAGGTGAAAGAGCCTAGGTTTTCCCTATTAAACTCCAATCCCTTGAAAAATCTAACAAGCAAACTCGCATTAATGAGCTAGGATCTTAACACAATATGTGATTCATCTTCCATCCCTAGAATTAATGATCACAAGGATTCTTCTTTCAATTCTAGGTTCCATCTTACGTCCCCATAATCCATGAAACCCCAAATTCAAGTCATGAACATTTCTATTACATGCAAGCTTTAAGATTGAAAACAAAAATCTAGGAATTGATAAAAAAAGGCATATATAAATACGAATCAATCATCCATTACACAAGAATTCATAAGCTACAACAATCCTTAACAAGATGAATTTGGTTCTCCACTTCCATGGAAAACCCTAAAGCTTACAAACATGGTGGGTGGAAGAAGAAGGAGACCCAAAGGAAGAGGAAGAGATGTTCCCACAAGCTCCTCGTGCCCTCCATGAGGTCCAGCAGTAGAATCGCACCTCCAAAGAACCAAAGACCTAAAGTTCTTCACGTTTATGAGTTAAATAGAGCAAATCTGTCATGTTAGTAAAAATGGCGCTCAAGCGCCCCTAAAGAGTGGGCACCCAGGCACGTGTCAATCGTGGTGCACTAGCGCTCAAGCGCCCATGGAAAAAGGGCGCTCGGGCATGGTTCTACTACATTGCTTCTTTTTCTCATTTTTGTGCATGTCTGCTCGCTTTTGTGGTTGATTCAGTTCTATACATTGTTGGAGATTCTTCCAAGCACATTATTAGCTACAAAATAAATGGATTATAGATGAAATTACATCAAAGTAGCCCAAAACACAATTATTCATAAAAACTAAGATAAAAGAAAGGATTAAGTAAGTTACAAGCTAGAAAAGAGTTAATTTTGATACTAAATGATGCTTAGATAATGGTAAGAATTAATATTATCACATATTTATTTCATGTGTGAAAATTGTGAATTATATAATTTATTTTAGTTTATGCTTGAATTTTTTATTTTGTTTTTATGTTTGATGACTATTATAATTATATTTATACAAAAGAGAAATGATATTATAGATTTATAAGTATTTTAGCAACCATATAAAAGATTAAAAAAAATTAATATTAAAAAAAGAACATAAATTATAAAACATGTATCTTAAAACTATCTAGTTTAATATTATTGAGATTTATTTTTTCTAATTTGCACTATATCATTTAATGGAATTATACAAAGAAAGTGTAATTAAGATTATGATAAAAAGTATTTTAAAAAATAGAAATAAATTTTACTAATATTGAATAAGTCAAAGAATTAAGATAAATATTGAAAATTTGTGTAAATTTTTTTTAATAAAAATAAAATGAAACAAAAGTTAAGTAAATAATTAAAATAAATAATAAAAAGTAAATTAGAATTGTTTTGATAATTTAGAAATAATTTTGTTTCTAGTTTTAAATTTTGACGAAAAATTGAGACATCTATATTCAAAATTTCAATAAATTTTAATTCTCAAATTTTAAAAAAAATAAATATAACCATTTCAATTAAATTTTATTAGATCTTTTTAACTTATCAAATGTATTTTATACTGACGTTTAAATTGTTTATAATTTTTGACGAGTTTTTATTTCAATGTCAAATAGAAAAAACATATTTAACATATATAAAAAAACTAACATAATTAGTTAAAAAATATATATTTATTTATTTTTAAAAATTTAGAATCAAAACATAAACAAATTTCATAAAAAGATAAATTTTAATTTCGTATTAAATATGAAGTAAAAAATATTTAACTCTTAACGTAAATGAATAAATTCCATTTGAGTATAATTTATATTTTACTCATATTTAATATTATCTTACGAAGAGTAACTTAAACGTTAAAATTACTAGAAATGTAGCATGATGGAGTATTAAAGCATTTTATTCGTGGTGCTCGATATATTATTATATATCCTATTCATATCCAAATCTACGCAGGACCAACTGGATAATCAACACAGAAAACGATGAATTTTCGCACGTGACAAGTATCTTATCCGATTCAGTCTTCCTATCGTAGAAAAGATCTTGAATAATTACATATAATTTTAATATTTAAACTTTTAAGTGATGTTACTATTTTATCATAATTTAAATGATAGCTGATAAAAATGGGATAATTAAGTTATTTTTAAAGTAATTTGAAGCGAGATAGTTTTGTTTTAATTTAATAATTTTAATAAATAATTCACTTTCATTCATTAGAAATAAATAAATGTAGAATGAAAATTAAAATCAGTTTTCTTGAAATTATTTTCACAATTATTTGCAGGTGTGAATAAATAAATACAAGTGAGACATAAAGAATATAAATTTGAATTCTGATGACATTGTTATTGATGAATAATAAATATAATAGTATATGGAATATTCAACTTCAAAGCTATTAAAAAAAATTTAATGTTAAAAAATTGTAATTGTTCAATGGCCTTTACTATTAATTTGATATATTTTACACATTATTTTCACTAAAATTTGTGTATTCTTATTTAAAATATGGGAATATTTTTATTAATGAGAAAAATGTTATTAGATCTTATTCTATAAATCCTTTAATCTCTACATTTATAAATATGTGAAATTAATTATTTTTATATTTAAAGTTATATTTATTAGCAGTTTTTTACTTACAAATTTGAAAAAAATAAATTCTAAATTTACATGTTTTCTAAATTTTGATTACCAAATCATTTTGATTAGGAAGTAAAATTAAATTTTAACAAAAAATATAAAACTACAAATCATTTTAATTTTTTTTATTAATTTAACCATTAAAGTAATGCTTTGTTTTAGATACTATGAAAATCGAAATTACGTTAGCATAATATAAGAAATCTTACTTACTTTTAATATAACATTTCACACACATACATGCATATATATATATATATATATATATATATATATATATATATATATATATCATCTATTAACTTAAAATCACGAGAACTGTAAAATTAATAATGAGACTCCTTAAATGAAAAAGTGAAATTCTAAACTGTGTAATTTTTAAGACACAATAAAATATGTTAAAAAGTAAAAGAAAAAAAAAAGTCATCATGTGATTATAGTTTTGAAGTTAACACGAAATTACAATAATTCAAGTGTTATATAGTAAGATATTTATTACATAAAATATCTTAGATATTTTATTTATTACATAAAAATATTTTAGATATTTTAAACAGTTAAGTAACTAATTACATTTTTAGGTAAGGGGGTTATTTTTATTTTGTTTTTATAAATACAGTAACAGGGTAAAGGTCCAGGTACGTTCTCTTTAGGTTCTAGAGACCCTGAATAATATTTTAGAGCAGTATCATAATCACTCTCTTGGCGTCCCAGACAGCCAGGAGCAATAAAGACACACCGGACAACTTGTACACCGAAACATGTAAGAATTAATGTTAGTGCTATCATTTTTTTCTGCAAAAGCTTTTGCTTATATTCTTCAATGTAACATTTCAAGCATTTTAAATTTCTAACAATATTAAGTAAGTTTCTTCAATGGTGGAAGACCCCTGAATAAATTTAGGATTATTTTCGTTCTATATTATATTTGTCTGAAATGAAGATATGAGGGAAGTTTGATATAGATGAATGTAATCAAACTTATACAAGAACACAAAAACACTACTTTAAATAAATAAAAAACTTAAAGAAAATATATTTATGGAGATTTTCTTATTTTTTATTGATTGTTTTAACTTTTTTATGGAATATGAAATTTCAAAACCGACATTAAATTTATAAGAAGATCAAATCATTGAATATGCCGAAAAAGTAAATGTTGGGTGAATTATCTCTGAATTTTAGTCATATATTCACACTGGTCTTTGTTTTGTTATGGCACTCTCTTCCAAATAATTCTTCATCATGTGATGAATGGCCCCTACTGAAGCCATATACAAAAACTTGTTAGCATTTCATTGGCTTTTCTTTCTCTCCTTATCCTCATTCCTGCACTGAATTCAGCTCTATCTTCTTCACTACAATTCAACAACAAAAAATAAAAACACTGTAACTTAGTCTTCTTCATGGACCCCCAAAAAAAGAAAGGAAAATGAAAATTTGGATACGGTTTAATCTCGAAATCCTCGACAAAACATACACGTGGCATGCTACTAGGGTTTTTTTCTAAGAAAAAATTAAATTATATAAATAAAACAAGTTTCCTAGTTTTCTATCTTCCCTTGATTATGAAGTTCCTAATCACATCTTAAAGTTCATTCCATACACATATGTGGCTCAACGTACGTTTCATAACAAATCATTCATTAATTAGGATAAAGAAATTTTTTTTTTGAATATATATATATATAGTTGAACTTTAAATTTAATTTAATTTTATAAATTTAGTTTGTAAAATAAAATTTACACCAACTTATATATTTTTTAAATTAATTTTATTTCTAATCTGAATCTTTAAAATATATATATATATATAAATAATGTATTATATAGACATAGATAAATTACTTTTCTCTCACGTTAAAATTAATTTACGCAATTAAATTATAATTATAAGAGACAAATAGTAATGTTATAACATAATATTATGTTATCTAAGAAAAATTCTTAAAATATGTAAAATAAATATAATGAATTCATCTTGAAATAAATATCAGGAATTAGAAAAATTATTTAAAATTTTGGAAGGACGACATAAATAATGTTTATAAAGATTAAAATAAAAAAAAATACATATTTATAAAATAAATAATTTGAAATTTTATGTAAATACAAAATACGAAAAAACAATAATAGAGAACCGACTCAAAACTCGTTTAGAGGGTTTATAATTAATCTCTCATTAGCAAATCAAGACCTATATGTGTTTTGTGAATCACTTTCTCAACAGGGCTCATTAATTCTGAAATGAAACAGGAGATATAACTCATACAAACCATGTTAAATAACCTTAGTCTGGGAAAGTATAAGGTAAGGAATTGACCAAAACAAATGTCACACTCTGATTTGGTTACTTCGTATATAGGAACACTGAAAACTTGCCATATGCAATGTAACAAATGGTTTAGGAAACTAAAACAATAAATTACAAACGACACTTGGGCTTAGTTTTAAGTTGTTGGCTGTCTTATGTTCATTCATGTGAGTAGTTGTTCTCATGACTCATGATAACCACATATATCGCAAGTGGATGTCACAATGAAGATGACAAAATTTAGATTTGGTATTAAGATGTTTTGGTTGTTGTTATTCAATTCAAATTGTAGCTTTACTAGTATAAACCTTTAATGACACTTTTTATTCGGTCTATGGAAATAAATCTGTAATTTAATTAAAAAAATGCAAAAACACTTAAAGAAAAAGAAAAAGAAAAGGCATGTTGCATCTAGCAATGTATTGGGGACCCCAGCTGAAAATTGTAAAGTCAAAGACCTAAAGTGTAGTAACAAGATGAGTGGGGGGTGACTTGCAAACAATGGCAAAAGAAAGTGATTCATTAATGAATATATAGTGAGATGTCAATTTAAGTGCTTTCTATATGTTAATGTAGCAAAGAAGGAAGTGGTTGGATATTTGGAGAAAACAACATAAACATCTTACATGTTGAGGATGAGATGTGAAGTTTACCTGCAATTAGCCCTTTTCTCTGACTCATTCATTCTCTAAAAAGTTTTCATGTTCAAATTAATTAATCAGATTTTCATTCAACCCGTAATTAAGTAGATTACTTTACAAAATAAAAATAGAATATGGATACTAGTAAGAAAAAGTAACAATTCATGTAAAAAAATTAAAGTATGACAAATTTTTAATTTTTTACAATTCATGTAAAAGAAAATTAAAATAATGGGGTTACAATTCTATATTCTTCCATTCCATCAAAGTCAGTTTTAACCTCCATCAGAACACAACACAGACTTCCTTCTTTAATATATAATACCCATATTCATGCACCTTCTAGTATCAAACTAATAGAGGAATGTCCAGAACCATTTTCATATTTACCCACAAGAACAAACACATAACACCCTTACCTCCAACTCCATCCCCTTTCTCTATTCTCTATTATGAACCTCATAACCTTCTCTACGTCAGTTCCAGTGTCTGCAATCTCCAACCTCACCACCTAACACCATTCACAAGCACCAAACCACCAAACAGTCTCAGTGTTAACAAGTTTCGTTGAACAAAAAATTACAACGAGTAAGTGTGACATCCCATTTTTAATAGTAAAATACTACTAAAATGAATATTACATATATGATAATGGAACTACTATAAGAAAACAAAAACTACAAAAGACAAGATCTACACTTGTAGAATCATCTAGCTTCTTAACTGTTTCATTCCTACCTCTCGTTGGAGCAACTGTAAAGAATGTCTCCCTAAGCTCAAAATTAAGGTGATCATTACTAAAGAGAAAACAAAGACAAAGACAAACAACACAAAAGTAAGGGTAAACTAGACTACAAAACAAGTCATATATCATTTATAACATATCATCCATATACATTAATGCACAAGAACAGTCCAAGAAGAACCACTAAACAACACAAAACCCCTTTAAACTCATATTTAGGCAAGGAAAACAACTTTCAAACCCTCACCAACAGCTTCGAAAGGGTCCAAAACCCCCCAAAATGACCTAAAGAACGTCTAAAATTGATACCCATAACCCCGAATTTGGTATTTCCAAAACCTGAAAAAGAAACCAAAATTGGTGCAGTAGCAAGCGCCCAGAAGCTACTCCTCAGCACTAAAGCCACTGGAATGGTGACGTTTAGCGCCAGAAAGCTGGCGCCCCTGGAATGGCGGCGCTCAGCACCTGGTTTGGACGCTCAGGCGCTATTAGAAGAAACTTACCCTTTTTAAATTGTTTTCCCTACTTTTCCACAATTTCTAAAGACTCATAGAACCCTCTAGACCTTAAGAAAACTATAAAAGCCACTGTTGTAACTCAAATTGACCCCTTGAAACCCAATTGCACTACTACAAACTACCTAAACTCAATTTTCCATTTCCAATACTTATAACAGTTTACCAATTGCCTAACCAAGTCCCATTCCACTTGTTAGCACATCGCAACATCTCATAATACTCACAACCCTTATGTTTTAAGTTTTAACCATGCAAAACCTCTAATTTGGCCTAAAACACCTAAGAACTCTCTATAAAATACCTCTAACAGTTCTACACCAGATTTTATTCATTTAACAGTCTAGACAAGTCCTAATAGGTCTAATAGTATACTCCCAACTTCCCAAAATAGTTCACAACCCTTCCCTCACTATTTCACTACTCAAAACCCCAAGTTTGAACCAAAAACATGTAAAAACTCACTCACAAACCATTCATAACCTCCTACACCAAATTTTACTGGTTTGAAAGTTTCCGTAAGTCCTAAATGACTTCACAACTGACCTCAAATTGTGGTTTCCCTCAATCAACAAATTTCTCAAAAACTCACATACCAAAACTCCTTTTTAGCATAAAACCCAATAATTTGACCACCACTTACTCGAAATACTTGAATTCAATTTCCAATAACCAAAACAACTTCATCACACATACTCATGACAATATAGAACATCAATTTCACACCATTCCAATCATATGTACATCACACTATCATTTATCATCATTTAAACATACACATTACACAATCATCATTTTAATTACATCTAATTTATCTAATCATACTTAGAGACAGTAAATTCAAACCATAAATACAGTTCTAAGACAAGGTCTAACTTCCCTTACCTCACAAGAAATTGTCCAACTCTAAGAACATTTTGTCGATTGCTTGAATCGCGGTGGTTGTGACGTGTTTGTCCTTGTACGCGGACAGAGGAAAAAAAAGGAGGGGACGAAAACGCAAACGTTGCTGACTCTTTCGATAGTGGTTACGTCCTGGCTAGCCAGAGAACACGTGGTCGCTCGAGCTAGGACTAGATTGCTACTTTGGCTGTTGAAGTAGAGGTATCATTGGTTGATGCAAGTGGAGCTGACAAAATCTTTAATAAAGGTTGATGTCACCAGAAGTTGTGTTGGCTAGGTTTTCTCCTCAGTGAGTATATCCACACTTTTCTAGTCCAATCATGAATAAAGGACAAGAAATACTTGTTACCTCTTGGAGTCTCAACTTGAATAAGTCCATAAACATCTAAATATACAACTCCTAATTTTTCTGTTATCTTTTGAGGAAAAAATTTGTTCAAGCTTCTTCTAGTTTGTTTGTATTGGACACTCTCCTTGCAATCTGCTTTAGGAATTTCTACACAAGATAGTCCCTCAACCATGTTACGATGGCCTAATTGATACAAATCTATGAAATATAAATGTCCATACTGAAGATGTCACAATCATTCTATTTGGCTTTCTGATGTGGCAAAGCATCGATGCTTCAAAGCCTTCATGACAATTCGAAATGTTATGTTTTGAGACAAATAAGCTTGAATACCTTTCATTTTTTTCAACATTGCTGAGATAATTATCCTCGATTGTCATCACAAAGCCTTTCTGCAATATTTGGCCTAGGCTTAATAGATTGGTTTTTAACCCTAGTACATGCAACACCTCGTCAATCAAAATTTCTCTATTATCATTATTCTTAGCACCACTCTTTTGTGCCTTCTACTATTATGCTACTATCATCAACAAATCTTATCTTACCATGTGTTACTTAATTGATTTTGACAAACCATACAACCTTTTCTACCAATCACGTGGGTCGAGCAACCTCAGTCAAGATACTATGATGCATCATCTAACTAGTTTGTGTTTATTTTGGCTATCAACATTATTGCTTCAGATGTGTCATCTTATTTTAAATGTGCTTGATTTTTCGGTTTGTTTTTTATTCTCTCTCATTCCCAACACTCTCGTACAAAAATATATAACAACATAAAAAAGTAGTACAAAAAATTAACCGTCATAACCAACTTTTAGAGTATTATTTTACCATTTAGTATTTGTATTTGTCAAAAGTAATTTCAAAATTAGTATTATATTAAGTGAAAAATACACAAAACTAACCATCCGTTCATAATGAATTGATGAATATAAGTAATTTTATTGATTTTAGGTTTATTAAAAATATTAAAACTATGAGTGTTGTTATTTGACACGTATGGAATGTGGTTAATAGTGACATGTAATATTATAATTTTTTAAAATCAGATAATATATATATATATATATATATATATATATATATATATATATATATATACGTTATATTCAATTCATTATATGTAATAAGTATTTATAGAAAAGAATAGTTTTTCATGAAAACAATTGAAAATATTATAAATAGAGGACAGAAAAATCTCAAAAGTTGAAACAGAATAAACATATACAGTACTTTTATAAAATTTTAACTTAGAATGATACTAGACAATTCAAATTTATTTAAAAGTGTACACAATGTAACTGTAGAATATAACTATTTATGTTTTCATGTTTGTTTATGAATTCAAATTTTAAAATATATTCTATTTGAGATTGGTTATTTCATAGGTTGAAAATACTCCCAAAACAGTCTATTCAATAAAAAGGTAATTTTGTAAATTGATTGTATCCTACGGAGAAATTGATATTCATTATCAAAATAGAATTTATAGAATACGTTGAGTATATTTAATAATACAACACCAATTATAAAAATAATTATGTAGAAAGTGTATTTTGTTAACACGTAACATAAACCTATGTCTATTTTGACATAGTTGCAAAAACCACTAAAAACAACTTACACTAATAGTCCCAACTAGAACACAAATCTACAATAAAATAAAATAAATAAGAGTTTTTAAGAAAAAAAGTCATGATAATTAATAGTATTGTAGAAACAGATCAACTGTCCGGTCTAGTTCGACCCATCACAATTAATCATTTAATGAGTCAATCAAACTTTATTCACTTATTAACCAATTTAAAAAACTTTAAATTTGAACTCTTCATGTATTATTGGTGGGTTAAATGAGTTGATTCATTAATTCACTTTATTACAAGATTTTTTCTTCTTCAATCTCAAAAAAAATAACAATTCTTTTAATTAAAATATACATATAAAATTCAACCCAAATTATATTAATAATATAACTTAAAATTAAAAAATTTAATGAATTTGTAAATCAATCTAATTCATTGCGAATTCAATCCAAATAAATCGAGTTTTTAAGAGTTTGAATTCAAGATTAATCCATATTAATATTTTAATATTTTTTTTAACTCAATTCAAATCGAATTCGAAGCTAGATTAATTTACGGGATTCAAATCCCTTTTTACAGCACTCACCATTAACACATGACAAATGTTAACTCGTGCTATGAAGATATACTGTTACGTTATTTTTAATGAAACTTTGATTCAGTATGGATAACTTTAAGAAGTATGGAATCGATTAAAGAATAGAATAGGTCTATTCTGCCGACAAACCCATGCTAAAATGTCAAAAATGGACACAATGAAGAGCATTATTCATAGTAAAAATTTATGGGTGATGACAAAGTTGTTGATACGATCTGGTTAATTGGTCAAGCTTTCGCTATTAACATGTCTCATGTTTGTTAAAACTACAGACAACTCAATAACATAAATGCATAACTTAAGTCATTTTTCATGCCCAAAACTCCCCAATCATATGAAGTTTTTGTGAGTGCTTTCTTCATCGACTAGTCATTGTTTTCTTCAGTCAACACTTCAAAGTCTTTCAACAGTGAGAACCAAATTCAACATACTTGGACATAGGCTAAGAACAATAACTGCTGGAATTGGATAAACTCAAGAAGCTAGTGGCAGAAAAAAAAGTGTTGTGGTGTTTCATTTCATTATAAAAGACTACCAACATGTCTATACAAGAGTTTTGGTCTTTCTTTCCCATTTTCTTCGCCACAAACTAGGTTTCTAATATTAATTATCTCAATAGTTTAATGCTAAACGAAACTTTGATAACAATTAGATTTTGTCTTTAATCAAATCTCAAATTTTATTTTGGTAATTTCACTTTAAAAGAATATACTATGTATTACTAAAATAAAATACTAAATATAGATGAAGTATAATATCACAAATATGATCATACCATTAAATATGAACATTTGTATAAAAGATTCACATCATTCAAATCTAAAACTTTAAAAAATAAATTATAAATTTTATCTTTATATATATGTTATTTAACTTTTTATTTTTATATAATATAAAATTTAAACTCTCTCTTAAATCCACAATAATTTAAAGTACGGTTAATTTTTACGTTTGAAACTCCGTAGCGATATATATCGTGTTTTAGTAGACAAAAATACCCTTATATATTATGGATTCTAAGTTTTATAGTTAAGGGTATTTTTATAATTTTCATTCGCAAAACTAAAAAAAAGAAACCTGAAACCCTTGCTCATATCTCTCATTGCTCTCAACCCTTTCTCTTTCATCTCTTTCACTCCAATATTTTCTCTATCATCGTATTGTAGCACCAACTAAAAAAAATCAGAAACACTGACCGTTAAACAATCTTACAAAAAATGATTTTACAACGAGTTTTCATTTTATAATTTTTGTCTTATCTAATTTTATCCAATTTTCACAAGCATAAAGGAATTGGTAATTGACATGGAAAAAACTCAGAAATATTCCCTGATAAACAATTTCTTACAAAAAAATGATTTTATAATGAGTTTTCATTTTATAATTTTTGTCTTATCTAATTTTCACAAGCATAATAACATCAAAGGAATTGGTAATTGGCCTGCAAAAAAACTCGTTGTTAAACAATTTCTTATAAAAAATTATTTTATAATGAGTTTTCATTTTATAATTTTTGTTGTATATAATTTTATCTAATTTTCACAAGCATAATGACATCCGAAGCAATTGGTAATTGGCCTGGAGCGTTTTTTTAGAGATGATGATGAAATTGAAGAGATCTTGAATGAACCTTTGCCTAAAAGGTAAATATGTCAATGACTCAACTCTTTACAAAGGCAAATTGTTTAACGGTACGTGTTGATTTTTTCAATTTGGGCTACATTTGGAATGACCGAGAAGAGCTTGGAGTGAAGAGATGAAAGAGAAAGAGTTGAAGGGAATGAAAGAGGTGAGTAAGGGTTTCACGAGTTTCTTTTTTTTAGTTTTGAGAATGAAAATTATTAAAATAACATTAACATTAAAACTTAGAACCCATGATATATAAAGGTATTTTTGTCTACTAAAATTCAATACACAATGCTAAAATATACCAACTGAAAAACAGGCTTACACGCGTTAACAAACTCATATATATATATATATAAGCTATTCTTTATCAGAAATAATTGATATATAATATTAATATGATGTTGATAGTTTTTCAGCTAATTTAATTTCTTGTTGACTTATTATATATTCTTCCTATAATGATTTTTGAGTTTTAATCTAATTGATTTTAGAAATTTGTAAGTAGTAGTTTTAGAGTGTGTGAGGTCAAAACCTAGAAATAGAAGCGAAGATAGGAGTAACACGCAAGAGTTTGTTTTCCTATTTTCCTGTTAAAATGATGTCCGTTGAAAATGGACTACCAGGTTTGGACCTAAATTTTTTAATGTTATATTTGGATTGTATAAAAAATATTAAATTGTTTAGCGAGAGTTACAGTGAATTGTTATATTAATTTTATTTTTAAAATTAAACTATTATTAAATAAATCTGTTTAAACTAAATTGGAGAATAAGTAATATACAGTAATTCAAAATAATTTAATTAACTCAAATCATAATAATGTCATTCTCTTAAATTATTATATAATTCAGTTCATTTCTTTCTAATCACTTTTTGGATTTAATTATAATAAATATTACTTAGCTATTATAATGGTTTAATTAATTTTTAAGTATTTTGTAAATTTAAATATTTTTAATTAAGTTATTATTACAAATTTTCATTTCATATAATATATAAAATGTATATTATTCATAACATAACTACTTTTATATTTTCGTCTTGAATTCAAAACCTATAAACTTGCTTATATTTTCTTTAATATCTTCCAATTAGTTCAGTTTTTCGAAAAAGAGTAAATTGATTGATAAGTTAGAGAAAATTAGAGATAAAAAAATTAATTAATTGAAAAATTAGAGATAGAAAAACGATAATAAGACCATAATATTCCGTTGATAATAACATTAAACGTCCA
Source organism: Vigna umbellata (assembly GCF_029865625.1). Lineage (NCBI taxonomy): Eukaryota > Viridiplantae > Streptophyta > Magnoliopsida > Fabales > Fabaceae > Vigna > Vigna umbellata. Next base: position 26,350,891 of record NC_142170.1, read on the forward strand.
AATATTTAAACATAAAAAACATTTTAAATGTTCTAATAAAGCAAAAAATATTTAATAAAAATTTAATAAAAAACATACAAATTTATAAGAAACTCAAAACTTAATTACATCTTAATCTAAATATAATTTTATCAATTAAATTAATTAATATTTTGAAGTTCATTAGGTTCATTTTTATAGTCTTGGAAGCATTATAATTTTGTCATAATGACCTAGAGCATTTCTTCTACCACCAAAATTCGATAGTCCAGCTTCATATCAAATTTTGAAAATTTAATTATCTAATGCAATCTTTTTAATTGAATAAGATTTATTAGATAATATATATTTTATCTATCTTAGTACTTTATTAATGGTTTTATAACATAAAAGTTTTCTTTGTTTTAGAAGTATTCATAATGTAAAATCTCAACAAATCTAAGAGAAGTATCTAAGAAAAACATCTCACCCTATGAGAGAACTTGAATTAAAGTCTTATTAGTTAAATGATTTAATTAGTGTGAAGAAGTAAAAAAATATAATTATAAAAAAAAAAAGAAAAAAAGAGAAAAAAGAATGATGTTGATGTGAGTATGGTTTTGATGATGGGTTGAGTAGTGAGGCCCAACACGTAACGGATATTTTGATTGAAGAAGTTTCAATTGTTTCGGCTTAACGTTACATGCAGTGATGATGGGCTGATTCAGACAAAAAAGAAGCTTCCGAGAAAACAAGGTTTTTCAAAAGTGTCACCTTTTACGTCACGTTACCGTTGGACTCTTACTGGGCTCTCCCCATCGAATGGGCCTGTTACTTTCCTCCATATTTAGGTTAAGTTTCATTTCAATGTATCTTACTTTTCTACTCTTCCCAAAAATAAAATATGTTATTAAGAAAAGGTTCTTCCTTCTATGTTCATATTGTAAAAATATTTTATTATAATATTAAATATATTTTTAATTTTAAATTTATATGTGAAATTAAAATTTATTTCTGCTTTAAATTTTAATATATATTTTTTTTAAGTTTTAAAAATGAATAAATATAATCATTCTAATTTAACGATATTAATTTTTTTTACAGGTTAAATGACGTTTCAAGTTGACATTTGAGTTTGAATGTATTAAATGGTATTAATAATTCAAACGTAAGACTAAAACATCTTTTAACACCAAAAATTTTAAGATGATTACAATTGGATTAGAAAGACTATATATTTACATTTTTAAAATTTAAAGATCAAATTATATCAAAATTTAAAATATAAATAAATTTTAATTTCAAATCAAAATTTAGAGATTTAACTATTAATTTTATACCTCCACAAAGTTTTCTTGAAGTAGTGAACCAAATAATTTTTCATTAAATATACTATTTCCGAAAAGAAACCTAAAAAAGATTGCATATCAATAAATTACAAACATTTATATAGCATTAGTTCGAATTTAAAACTTTTAAAAGTAATAGACACTCTTATTCTCCTAACCAATATTTTGTTGACATACAATACGTGATTTGACAATTTTGTTAAAAGATTAAATTTGTGCAAAGTAGTGGGAAGGTTTGAATAGAAATTTGGTGGTGCGAAGGAATAGCATAAGAGTTATCTTTGGAGGTATTTGAAGATGGTGATTGTTATTTTGGTTAGGTGGTTGCTTGAAATAGAATTATGGCAATTAAAGGTTTTAGCCTGAATACGGATGAGGTTGGTGCTTTATGGTGGTTGGACTTTAAATTATAGTGCAAATTTAAGATGTCTCGTGGTATCTACTTCCACCGTACAATAACAATTACGTGAACCACTTAATATCTTTTTTATTTCCCATAATCAAACATCAAAACACACATACCCATAAGGAATAAATTGAGAGGTAGGCTTTGAATTTGATAGTGATATTTTAACTAGGAAATAAATTACGTTAACAAGAAAATATTTATATTTTTAAGAATATTGGTCGTTGATTCTGACCATACACAATCTGTTCTATTCATAATTAAAAAAAACACTTAAAAAGAGAAAACTTGTAGAATACTGAAAAATAAAGTTGTGATTAGTTTCTATAACAATAAAAAGAAAAGAGTAAGGAATTCAAATTCCATTTTTATTCATTGAAGTTGACCTCAATTTTAAAAATCCTAGAACATTGTGTTGCCTAAACGTGAAATTATGGAAGAAAGTTTTGGCCAAAAAGCATGATGGAAGGAAGGAAAAGATGGAATATGCATAGGGGACAAGAATTCAATTTTAATGGTGACTTTGTCGATTAGGCTTTGGGTAATGGTTTCTTGTACTCGCATAATTGATGAAGAAGCCAGAGTGGGATACCTTATAGCAATCACACTGATTTAAGTTTTGGTGGAAACATCAAACATGGCGTAAGACATTCTTTTTTCTAATTTATTTCCTTGACAAAGGAAAAATTAAGAGAAAGATAATAAATAAGAATATAAAGTAAAAAAGAAAGTGTTTCCCAAACGAATATAAATAATGACTAAAAGGTGAATTAAGTTTCTTTATATATTTATACAAGTGAAAAAAAAGACAATTATACATATATTTTTAAAAAAATTATACAATACTTACTTACATATTATAATTTTAGTCGATGAGATTTATAACACATTCATTACATCAAAATATATATATATATATATATATATATATATATATATATATATATATATATATATATATATATATATATATATATATATATATATATATATATATTAAGTATGAAAATTTTTAAGTTAAGATATAAATTTCACCACAAAACTAGACACTATTAAAATAAATTTTTAAACGATTCTGATATCATTTTACAAAATCTCTTAAATTATACAAGTAATTTATAAAAGAATTTATATTTACCTATATATTTATTATAAACTCATTTTATCGATTATTGAAATGTTCAATCAAAGTAATCTAAGAAAGAAACAAGTGTTAAAAGTTAGTGAAGGTCTAAGTGAATAGGAAAATGAAAATAATAGTATATAAAAGGAAAAGGTACGTAGTGTGGGAGGTTACATTCTCTTTTACAGGGCATAGGTGTAGGTGACTCCCCACCCTAATCAAACAACGCATGCAAGAGGCAAAGTTGGTACAATATAATCTCCAAAACTATTGGATATTTTGTTATTCTAATCTTCTTTAGTTAAATATTCTTTAACACAAACATGTATTTTACCAAACAATTTACAGATATTTCAAAAATACTTAGACCTGGGAAAACTCCAACTCGCATGTTTTTTTTGTTATGTCCCTATGCTTATAATAACACCTCTAAAATGTACTACTTTTAGAATAAAACATCATTGTTTATACACTTTTTTCATCGAAAATAAATTATAATTTTACATATATGACGCACACCACTCCTATGCTATAATGTCCATGAAGCATGATGGAAAGATACATTCTTTATAATGAAGTTAAGACTAAAACCCAATCATGTTATATCTTCCACTCCTCTTCTTGTTTAATTGGTTATCAACCTTTCCTAATAAACAAAAGGAAGTCAATTATGTCTCTTATTGTTTTTCATAGATATTAGATATTTATATACCAAAACTCATCATAGAAAAATACATAATATATCTTACCATAGATTTCATTTCTCAAAAGCATGTACTCATTATTATACAACAAATAAATATTCGTGGACTATTTATAAGAATATTTACATCACTTATTCGATTTTTAGTAAGACAACTTTTCCTTTTTCCTAATTGTTAAAAAGGAGAATATGGAGCCATCCACCCCTCCACTGTCTTTTATTTTAAAAGATAAAAATGGGCCAATGATTTCTTAAACTTCTTGGATCCGCTCCTGTGACATACATGATTTAAGATTATTTAAAGTTGAAAGTGTACAACTTTTACGAATTTAATATTTGTTGTGCATGCCATTCATATGGTTATGAGGAAAATCTATAATCATGTAAAATATTTTATTGTCACGGAAATGTGTAACAAAATTCTAATTATATTTGAATAAAAGATTGATAGAGTTATAAATGAGTTAAAAGTCCAATATTAAGTATAAAGAAGAAAATTGAATAATGTATATGAAAAAAACTACAAATATTAAATTTTAAGGTTTGTATAGTTTGAAAATAATGTCATGATTTCTTAAATATAGAACTCATAACATATGATATGATGATGAATCTCTTGAAAATTGAACATTAGTTCTAATTTAATTTTATACAATTAGTTTGTAAATAATATTTACATTTATTCGTATAATTTAAATCTATTATTTCTAATGTTATAAAATCTCGAGCAAAATGTGCTTTTAAAAAGCAGTAGAAAAAAGAATTAGAAAGAGATATAATTTGAGTAGGCAGAAGGAAAAGTAGGAGGATTAGAAAAACCGTGACATAGACACGTAGGTAGAAAGCAAGATTGAAAAGTAAAGAAAAGGTTAGACAAATTGTTGCAAAAGTTGAAGAGCATAAATAAAAGTTGAGAGAAAAGTGTGTAGAAAAACTGAAAAAGACTATGAATTCTTGCTATCCAATCGCATCAATGGAAAATTATAATGGTGAAGATTATTTAATGAAAAATTAATAAAGGAAAAGCTAAGTGGCACTATTAAAAGAAGGTGGATATCCGTGATGTGTCCACTTTATTCACTGTGAAAAGGACTGGGTGTACATGATTCATAAACTAACAATAATTGCCAAAATTTCAAAGCATTATTAAAATTGTGGAAAAGTTAAATTCTTAAAGAAATTAAGAAGTTAACTTTCTTCATTTCTATAAGTAATTTAGTTGTTTGTCATTCACATACGTGTAATTTAGTTGTTATTCATATATACACATGTACTGTGTTATTGTTGTAAAAATTGATCACAATGATGTAGTTGAAATATTAGGTTTTGGGTTGATCGCGTATGCATTAAAAGTTTTTTTAAAAAATATTACACAAATCCAATATAATTACATAAATTTATTATAAAAAATATTAATTTATAAAATAATAAATAAAGTTTAATACAATGTAATTTCGTGGTTTAATTTAAGCATTATTATGGTCAATTAGTTAATATCTAAAATAAATTATTAATAATAAGATAATTTTTCAGTAAAAGTTTAGCAGTACAATTCTATCAAATAACATTTAGGTCATTTAGAAAATACTTAAAATTAGAAATAGTTTTTATAAAAGACATTATATTATTTTATTATATGAATTATAAATAAAAATTAATTAATCAACTTTTATTTCATAAATTTTATTATTTCTCAAAGTATTTTTTTTCTTTATATTCTCTAGTTTTTTACCAATTTATTTGTCTATTTAAAGATTGGAGTGCGTCATTGGAGTACTGGTAAAGAATGCTACGATCCTATCTTATCAAAATATTAAATATAGTAAGTTCATCTTTTGTCTTTCTTTTTAGTCTTTGGTGAATTTGTCTAAATGTGGCATGTTTTGTTGTTGCATATTTAATCCAAAAACTTAAGATGAATTTTTATCCGATTAGGATTGCTAAGAGGTGCTTAGATAATTCATCTAAGTTTTTTATGTGAAGATATTGCATCTTGTATGAGTAGAGATATTTAAAAGTAGGTGAGTTTTTGTGTTAATAACTTATAATAAAGGTAACATAAGCTAGTTATTTAAATTGATTATATGATTTTTTATGTTATGATTGGTTGAATTAAAGATACATGTTATGTAAGTGGTGTGATGATAGGAGTATAGTAATGTTGGTTGTGTTGTGATATGTTAAATTATTGTCTTGATGATGTGAATGGAATAAGTTGTATGTGATTAAGGACCAAAGTGATAATAGGTACATCAATTTCAAATAAATTGATTCTTGGTGATTGATTTTGAACTGATTTATAGCTATTGTGGTTGGTAAAACAGATAAAAACACCTAATGGAATCAATTATGAAAAATTGATATACTCTACATAATTCTAGTTTTATGCAAACTCGTTGGGTTAGCCAAACCATTGTTAAGCGAAAATGAAAATTCTAAAATCCAGTGACAAATTTCACTCACTAAGCCAATCATAACTTGTTCGACGAGCCTAGTGAAACGAGCTCGTAGAGCCTTGGTTGCTTGGTGAAACGAGCTCGTAAAGCCTTAATTGCTTGGTGAAAAGAACTATCGATGGACGAAAAATATTTCGAAAAATATCGAGAGTAGTCACTAATGGATGGTTTTTGGAAGACCCATTCCCTGTTGAGTGAAAATTTATTTTAGAAAATCCAAAGAGTTCTCAAGGAACTGGTCGCTAGGCAACCTAGAGTCTCACTGAGTGAGTGAACCTCCTAGAGGTAGTCATTGGGTGAGTGAGAGAAGTCAATGGATGACCCTATTTTTTTTTTTTGGAAAACTTCTCATTGTTCTTGTTGGGTAAGCTAAAGAGATCGCTTTACGAAAGAGGGGAATTTTGGGAAGGAAAATGATATTCTTTTAAAGAGAGAAAGTGTTATAGGTTGAGTAGAGCTTGGGTAGTGGCTAGAATATAATAAGATATTATATGTTTGTGTATGTGATATGTATAAAGTATTTCCATGGAAGTGCTCTCTTGTGTGGCTTAGGATGTGTATTGAATAGAGATTTCTTAACAATATTATCCAGACTTTATTATGATATAATCCTGCCCAGGAAAGAGTACGGTCATTTTTGAATTTGAATCCTTAAAAGGCACAACAAATATAAATCATAGAAGAATGCGAAATAAGACCTAGATAGGGATGTCACAATCTAGTAGATTGATAAGTTAAGTGTAGATTCACTATAAAGATGTTAATCTTTTGATAAGAATGAGAGTTATAATCCAAGAACCAAGAGAATCTTCTCTCAAAGAATTCAAATGGATATAATGACTCAAAAGTGTCTAAATATATTTTTGGTGCCCCTATATATAGGTACAAATGTTTAAGGTACCTAAGAAATCTTAAAAGAAAGCCTAAGGATATCATGCCCGAAAAATAACTTGAAAATTTTAAAAAATGAATTATTTGTAATTAAAAGAAAATTATAAATATTTTTAATTGTCTAAATTATTGTATATTTATGCTCAAAGTTATGATTTTCATGTCCCTTGAATTCCAATCTTTATTGAGCATCATGAGTCTCGAGGAGATTTGTTCTTCCAACTCTTTGTTCCTTGACCTTGTCATAGGTCTTTTGAATTGCAATAACGTTTTCTCAAGTTCTTTTTCTATAGGATAAGGGGATAGTCTTCTATCATTCCCTCCTTCTTGAAGTGAATTTTTCCTCAAATTAGTACCTACATTAAATGGAGACAAATCATTAATGTTGAAACTAAAACTCATCCCAATAATCATTAGATAGTTCAACTATGTAAGCATTATCATTAATTCTCTTAAGAACTTAAAAAGGTCCATCTCCTCTAGGAATGAGCTTAGATTTCCTTTTGGAAGGAAAGCTCTCCTTCCTAAGGTGTACTCACACCCAATCTTCGGGCTCAAACTTCATATTCTTCTTCCCTTGGTTAGCCTTAAAAGTCAATTTCTTCATCTTCTTTTCAATTTGTGCCGTCACTTCCTTATGCAAGTTCCTAACAAAAGTAGCTTTGGTAAGACCATCTTTTTTAGTCATAAAATCAATATTATGCCAAGACAAAAAATCTAAGGAACTTAGAGGGTTAAAACCATAAACTACCTTAAATGGAGACATACAAGTAATAGAATGAACTACCCCATTATAAGCAAATTTCACATGAGGTATTCATTCCTCCCAAGTTCTCAAATTTTTATTTATAAAGCATCAAAGGACTTGAGAAAGATTATGATTTACTACTTCAGTTTGTCCATCTGTTTGAGGATGACACGTTGTGAAGAAGAGAAGTTTTGTACTTAACTTACCCCACAATACCTTCCAAAATTGGATAATAAGTTTTATATTTCTATCTGACATAATGCTCCTTGGAATAAAATAAATTGGCTACATGGTTGGCGTCATCACTCTTATGGCAGTGAATGAAGTGAGCCATCTTTGAGAACCTGTCTACCACAACAAAAACATAATTGTTTCCTCCTTTGGACCGTTGAAGTCCCAAAACAAAATCCATAAAAATATCGGTCCAAGGAGAGTCAAGAATAGGTAATGACATAAATATTTCATGATGCATAAATTTAGATTTAGCACACTTATAAGTAATGCATTGATTACAAAAGAAAATCAAATCATGTTTCATGTAAGGCCAAAAGAAATGATCATGTAATATATCCAATGTCTTTTGAATCTCAAAGTGTTTCATTAACTTCCTTAATGAGCTTCTTTGACTAATAATTCTCTCATATTGACCCTTTAGGCACACATAATTTAGTTGCCTTAAAAAGAAAGTCATATTGTCTATAAAATTCATTAAAAGTTCCTTTTTCACAATCTTCATAAATTTTTCCAAAATCATGATCATCATCATACAATTCCTTAAACATTTCAAAATTAAGCAATTTAGTTTCAACCATGGACAATAAGGCATGTCTCCTAGATAAGGTATCAATTGCAACATTTGTCTTACCTTGTTTATGCTTAATAATATAAGGAAATTATTCAATAATTGGAATAATTGAGCTTTCCTTAGATTTTAATGTATTTAAGGTATTCATGATCACTATAAATTACAAATTCGTTAAGGAGAAAATAATGTTGCCAAGTAGGCTTTCACTAAGGCATGTAGCTCTTTGTCATAAGTGGAATAATTTCTCACTATCCTTTCAACATTTTCTAAAATAGGCTATAGGTTGTCTTTCTTGCAAGATAACACCTCTTGTGCTAACATTTGAAGCATCACACTCTATCTCAAAAGATTTTTCAAAATTTGGTGAAGCTAAGATACACTAGTACAAAAACATCATATAACGTTGGTGTTTTTTGGCCTTTCACGTCGAAATTAAGGCTGACGTCATATCAGGAAACGTTAAATTTACGTTGAATTTAAAAAATTTAACGTTACCTTAATTAACATTGAATCTTGTTAATATACGACATTAATCAATTTTTTATTTTTTTTACTTAATTGTGATCCTTTGTGATACTTTTTTACAACTCTACGAAGACCTGAAAAATAGAAAAACAACAAATTTCAGTTTTTGGTATTTTATAAAGTACGAACTATGAACGTGCAGTGTAGTATCAACAACAAATAAGTTCAACCAAATAACAACAAGCAAGTTCAACCAAACAACCACGACAAACAAGTTCAATCAAATAACAACAAGAAACAAGTTTAACAAATAAGTTCTTTAAAACGAAAACGAAAACTATTTTAAAAGGTGTGTTCGTCGGAATAAAGTGTTGCCACCCGTGAGAGAGAAAGCAGAATGCGCCTATGAAGGACAAAAACACAAAAATAATCAGTCAAAACAAATGAAAATAATACCTAAAGTAGTTAATTAACTTGCGTTTGTATCAAATGAAGGAAAGATTACATGTGATGGTCGTCAAACTTCGTTCGAGAAATGTTTGAGCAGAGAAAAAGGTCTCGCGCGCTAAGATAAAGTTAATGAATTTTCAATCTCCCGCTTAAATTTTTATTGAATTCACTAACATTTTGACGTCTAACGCTAGGGCATTTGACGTTTTATAACCTTTTGATGTCTAACGCTAGGGCATTCAACGTCATACGTAAGTATAGTTTTACCTTCGGGCCAAACATTTTTGCAAAGCTTATCCAGTAGGACGTCAAACATCTCAATATTCGACGTCTTATAAAAAATTGATTTCGAATTACAGTTCTAAACGACGTCTAATAATTGTATTTATTTACAAAAATGCCACCGGTCATTTTTAACGTTAGCTTTTCAATGGTTGGACATTTAATGCGTGACGTTATACGTTGTTTTTGTACTAGTGATAAGTGCATGCGTGAGTTTGTGTTTGAGACTATCAAAAGCCTCTTGTTCCTTTCCCCACTTAAACCCCACATCTTTCTTAATAATTTCATTTAATGGGGCTGCTATGGTACTAAAACCCTTGACAAACATCCTATAGAAATCAACCAAGCCATGAAAAGTTCTCACCTCATTTACATTCTTATAAGTGGGCCAATCCCTGATGGCCTTGACTTTTTCTTTATCAACTTGCACTCCTTTAAAGCTAACTACAAAATTTAGGAAAACAACTTCTTTTGTAGAAATAAAAAAAGCATTTTTTCAATGAAACCCACAACATTCACCTTAGGTTGTCTTCCAACATACTGACTTGGGTTGTTCTTCGAAACTCAAAGCTTCTCCTTCAACACTCTCAATAACACTTTTAATATGCACGATGCACACTCCAAACATAGTAAGGAGTTTATATATGAGTAAAGCACTTATTATAAAGCAACAATGCTACCTACCAATAGTTAATGGTGTGTAATGGTTATGTGAAGGAGTCCAACAAGTCAACATTTTTCAAACTTTCCATAATGTACATTCATGAATCTTTTTCCTCTTCGTTCAAAAATTTCTGCCATTCTAGCTCAAAGCAAAACCAACATTATTCATGGAAAAGAAAAGATACACGTGAACTCATCCTGGCAGCAAAGAAAGGTTAGTGGAATTGATTCCTCCTCACTTGGAATCAATTACACAGTTTAACCTAATATGTTTTGAAGTAAATATGGTAATGGTGCAGGGTCATTTCGGAATTTCCTCACCAATCCACACAAATCGAAGTAATTTTGAAGGATTGTAAAACCTCACACATCCTTCAAATTCACACTCTCACTCGCTCTACAATCAGCGCAAACAAACAACTCAAATCCTCGCACATTCATCTTCACATATCCATGTGAATAGTAACATCCACGAAAAGGAACACAGTGTTAATGATTGAAATAGTTAAAGTAGGAAGTATATGAAAATAAGTGTTTGAATTGCAATTTAAACTTGTTAAGAATCTTGTTAATGATATGAAATTTGGTTAAATTTTATTTGTTTGAACTTCTTGCATAACTTTTTCATTTTTTTTTATTTTCTATTATTTTCGTTTAAGTGCATTGTTCTGGCTTCAAGTAAAAATGTGACAAAATAAAGTAAAGTTTTCTCAATTAATAAGAAAAATAACAAATATTCTTCTTTTATATACTTTTATTTAAGTTAGACATTTTCACTAAATATAAATTCTTGATAGGTATATTATCGCTACAACTTAAAATCTAATATAAACTTTTTTAATTAGGGTTAAGTATGTTTTAATTTCTGAACTTTGATGCAAAATTAAAATTTATTTATGTCCGAAATTTTAATACATTTTGATCTTAAACTTTCAAAATGAATTAATATAGTCCTTTTTAACCTAATTATATTAATTTTTTTATGTGTCAAACGCGTTTCATGATAGCATTTAGATTGTTTATATCATTTGACACGTTTTCATTTTAATATCTACTAGAAAACACATTTGACAAGTGAAAAAAGTTGAATGTAGTTGGATTAAGAAGAATATATTAATTTAATTTTAAAATTGAGAAACTAAAATATATTAAAGTTTTGGACAAGAACTAATTCCAATTTTGCATTAAAATTAAGAGACTAAAAACATATTTAATTATTATAAATTTGATAAGATATTACATTTTTTTTCATTTTTTTCATGTCTTTGACAGATAAGATACAAATATTTGATTAAATGTTTGGTATTTGATTATAGTTGTTTTTGAATTGGATTGTTGTTTTTTAATAAAAATAGAAGTATTATAAAAAGAAAAAAGGTTCTAATAAAATTCATGTGTGCTACTCTTATAAGTAATTGTTTAGTTTATTAGAGATTTTAATGGGGGAAGAGGTTAATTCATGTGAGCTGTCAAAACGTGAAGTTGTTGAATTTGATCAATGGAAGTACTCAACCATGGATTGATCTTCTGTGTACACATCAGTTTTTCTTTTATTTAAAATTAAATATTTTTTGTGGCATTTCTTTTCAAGCTTTTAATGGCGTTTGTTTCCAAATAGAAACTGTGGGTAAAAATAATATAGAAAGAAAGAGTGCGCGGCTCCTTGTTTTTTCATCAATTGCATTGCATTGAGCCCAACCCCAAAACCACGCGTTTGGAACTTCAACAATAATGGACCACAGAAGGAAAATAAAACAACATATAATACCTAATTATCTTTTTTTTCTTATTAATACCTATTTATTTTAACACCAAATAAATCTTTTTTACCATCTTATCAATAGTATGTATTAATTAACTTCATTTATCGATAATTATTTTCAGTCATTTTCGTATCTACAAATATCAAATTTTATTTTTTTCTCTAAATCAAATTAAGATTTAATTTAATTCTTAATAAAGTACCCACCACTCCTCTAAAGAATAATATATACGCACACTTAATTTTCCCATAATTTTATTTCGAAACTAAGCATCCTAAAATAGTCTGGTTAGGATTAGTTACAAGATTTAATAAATTTGAAATATTCTCTCTTTTGGAATTTGATGGTTTAGTCATAATTTTGTATTTAAAAAATGTTTTGATTGTTTAAAGGAGGAAAGTGTATATAAGTCAATGACTTTTACTCAAACGATGTGAAGTTTTTGAATGTGTTGGAATGGAACATAAATCCCGAGTCAAGGGTTAAGGATAATGAATCTTCACTTTTTAATTTCTTAATATGCATATTTCCTTTAACATGCCAAGACTAGGATAAAATTATGACAAAATTATTAAACTCTAAAAGAAATAATACATCACCTTGAGCATAATAATGTTACTTTAATGAACTTGAACTCAAAATATCTTTAAATACATAATTAGTTTTTAACAAATTTATACCAATTTAGTAATTGAAAATATATTACTGCTTTTTCATTTTACCAAATTTAACTCTTATTATTTTATTTTTAATTAACTATTTAACCAAATTATTTTTTAAATATTATTAACATTCTTTAAAATAATTATATCTATAAATATAAATTTGAAAAATATTTTATTAATTAATTGATTTTGAAAATTTTTCAAAATCTAAATTCTTAAAAATCATTGCTTTTATGTTTAATTTTTAATTTTATTAATAAAATATATTGTTAACTATATTTTATACGTCTATTTATATATATATAGGGTTAAATATGTTTTTAGTCCATAAACTATCAAGCGAATTTGTTTTAGGTTCATCTTTCAAACTAAGGTACATTTTATCATTCTTCTTAAGAAAACTATAATTTTTCGTCCTCCAAAACCAACGGCGTTAAAAAGAAGTTGACGTGGTTAACGTCTAGCCACGTGTGATGACATCTTTTCTTTCTATCGTTTACCACGTTGGATCTTTTTCAATGCAAACATCAACTTCTCCTTCACGTTAGTTGCCTTTCTTCTTCCCTGGGAAAAACAGGGGTCATCCCTTCTTCTTTCTCCGTGAGAACAACAACACGCATCGAGTCAGCACCCCACTCTGGTCGGCCAAAATCGTCGCCGGCGATGCCGCTCGTCGACAGACTCATCGCCGGCGACCACGAAAGCCCTCCTTTTGCGTCTTCTCCTCTTGTGCGAGAGAGAAACACCCTCACTCAACGGGACACATTCTCCCGGCCACCGACAAGGCCAGCCGTCGCTGATGCCTCCAACGGAAGAACCTGCACCCCTCATGGCGGACCAACCTCTCCCGATCGTGAACCCTAACAACTTGGCACCCCAACCACAGCTAGCCGAAGACGCCATCGGTGACACTAAAGACATGTGACCTTCGCTCTCCCAACTGAGTCGGCTGCCACGATGGTCCTTTTGCTTGGCCCAAGGCGTCACCGACGGATTTCGGGATTATGCAAGGAAGGCTTTACGATGGGTGGTTTTTGGGTTTTCCATGGCTATGCGAAGTTTGTGGTTGGGTTTTCTGGTTCTGATTTTTGATGCAGGTTGGTGCAATTGGCGAAGGAGGAGAAGACACAATGGTGTGCGATGGCTAATGCAATTCATGATTGTTGTTCCATGGGTTTCATGATAGAGATGATGGTTCATTGGCGATTTTAGTGGTTTCATTTCTATGTTTATGATGCGCGAGGAGTATGATGGTTCGATCCAGTTTCTGTTTACAGGTTTGCGATTCTTGTGCGAATTGGGTTAATGATGGAAGAGATTGCGATGAAGGTTTGGGTGGTTTAGTTTTCTGAATTGGGTCTCTGTGGTGGTGGGAGGAGATGAACTGATACGCGATTTGGGGGTTTTCTGGGCAATGAAGATGGAGGTTTTGCGTTGGCCATGAAGGTGAGCGTGGTGGAGGGTGGTTGCGCATGGGGTTTTCGCGGTTGATGATGACGAAGGTGTTCGAGGTGGCGCCGGAGGTGGCTGTGGTAGAGTCGGAGGGAGAGGAGCTGAGAAAGATTAATTGGTGTTAGAAAAAAAAATGATGTGGCACACCACCGTTAGCCACCTTAGCTTATTTTTAACGTTGTTAATTTTGGAGGACGAAAAATTATGGTTTCCTTAAGGAGAATGATCAAAATGTAGCTTAGTTTGAAAAAGAGACTAAAAACAAATTCAATAAATATATATATATATATATATATATATATATATATATATATATTATTTATTTAGTGAGGTAAGTACTCGTAACTTTCATTTCTTTAAAATGGTAAGTTTTTTTACATGACCAAAATCACACTATAAAAAATTCACAATAAACTCTTTTCTTCATTTTTCAGTCTTTGAATATCGTTCAAATTTGAGAAAGATATGCGTGCAAAAGACACTTCAATCCTTAAGTTAGGAGTGTGCGTCAAATGGTAATAGATTATGTAATCATGAACGTAACTTAATTACTTCATGAACAATGTTATTTATACTAGGTTTTTATGGTTTTTTTACCTTATTGGGCCTGGATCAAGTAGATGATTACCTCATTTAATTTGATTAGGATTCCACTAATATGTTTTATGTCTTAACCTCTGCTAATTACAGTTATTCTTACAACCTTGGCTGAAATGTCCTTACTAACATGATGTGGTGTCTTCTAATATGAGATCGATCATCGTCGACATAAAATGAGATGATACTAGACAAACATTCATACAATTTCAGATGATCTCGAGTATGTAGCTTGAGATGATCTTGAGTATGTAGTTCGAGATGATCTTGGATACACAGAGTACACTACTCCTTACACTCTATATGATCCAAATGAGAGTTTTGTAATGTTCAAATGATTTCCATAATGGTGTCAATATGATGCAAAAGAAAGAATTATGTTCTTTGACCACTTCGTCCCATAGGTATAGTAGGTAGGAGTTTTTTATTGACTTTTTTTTATCACTTTATATGATTTTGGTTATTATAAAGCTTGAGTATCTGATTTTTGACATTCTCGATCATAATATTTACATTTTATTCATGTCAAATACTTATGAGGTGATTATTGCTCACATAAATATATATTTAATATCATTTGATTGATGTTTCAAACATATGTATATCAAAACTATTAATAATTCTAATAAGGTTTTTTTTTTTTATGAAATACAATGCAATTATATATATATATATATATATATATATATATATATATATATATATGTATATATAGATATGGTAGTATTTTTTGTAATGTTTAGGAATTCATGTAATATATGTCAGATTCAATAATCTATATTGGTTGATTCTTTAACCAATGTAGTATTAAAAATTACTAAAAAGTTTGTTTAGACAAATCACTGCATAATAACAATGTAGTAAGGCACCTCAAGCATAAAAGGAATTGAACAGAAATACTACATTGGTTGGGGCACGAAGTGATGTAGTAAGTATTTTTTTAAATTAATAATGATTTTTATTTTTAGTGCTATTAATATATAAAAGGTTTAATGTATCGGTAGGTCCCTATTTTCGTCCAAAATCTCACATAGGTCTCCTTCTTTTTCAGCATCTCAATTGGGTCCTTATTTTTGTAAAATTGAATGAAATAGACCCTTACCGTTAAATTGGACCTAACGACGTTAATGTATACTTGACGTGGCATGGTGGACTATATTTTTAATTGACGTGGCTGAATGATGTGGATTTGGATTATTTTAAAATTAAAAAATTGAGAAACTCACAGTTAGGGTCGTCACCCACCGTAGAGCTTCTTCTTTCACAAGTTAGGCTTTTCCCCTAAAGTTCCATCGGAAACTTCTCCCTCTCCTCCGATTCTGCCATTCAGATAAAGAACATTCCTTAAATTTAATAGTATAAATATAGAACGAAAATGTTCTCTTGAGCTTAAACAAGTACTTCTGCATCTTTTCAAATTTTTGACCTGGAGGTTAAACTTCCGCTCTGTATTCCTTTTTTCTTACCCAACTCTTTCTATTTTGGTGGAGTTAACAAGAAGAGCTTATAGGGTGTGAGTCTCAGAGGTTTTTCTTCAGCAAACAAGGGTTCAGACTGTTATTGCGTATTACAATCGTTGGATGCAAAAATGATGGAGGCTCTCTGTCATTTTTGCCCTCCGCATGACCAACGCCGTCGTGCCTCCCTTTGGCCGACCAAAATTGTCATTGGTGAAATCGATCGTTGCCAGAGACACCACCAGACATTACGGCGTTCCTCCCTTCGTGCGCTCGTGAGGTAAGCTCTGACACCCTGAAGCATCGCTTGTGACAATGTT
Source organism: Vigna umbellata (assembly GCF_029865625.1). Classification (NCBI taxonomy): domain Eukaryota; kingdom Viridiplantae; phylum Streptophyta; class Magnoliopsida; order Fabales; family Fabaceae; genus Vigna; species Vigna umbellata. The sequence continues at coordinate 26,367,444 of NC_142170.1, forward strand.
GCTCGCGGCTCCGCTGCTCGTCGTCGAAACGACTTCGACTGACAAGGTTGTCAGCGCCGTCAACGATGCTCTCCCGTGCAAGTCACCACTGCGGCCAAGTCAGGGTCATCGCTCCTCACCGATCAAGAGCGCCGCCACAGATCACCATCCTAGTCCTCTCTCGCGTAGAACCAGTTACCGTGACGATCATCAAGCTTGACCAGTCATATTGTCACTGTCCTTTGCGAAAATTTAACCTTTTTGTTTTTTCTCTTTTTATCAGTGACATAGGAGTTCAGCTACTTCTATTCGAAGCCAAAAATAAGTAATTAAGCCAAATAAGCTAAATTAAGCCAAATAATTAATATGTATCTCTCACCAAGAAGATATTATATTGATTCCTAATAAAGATATTATATTGATTCCTAACCTATCTTATGTAATATGTGTCGAGTTTATATAGAAAAATTATTCCGATGTTACAAATGTTTATAATATTTAAGAATGTACTTTATATCAGTTTAAACCAATATAACATGTTTTATGTTTTTTATATCATTAGTATTTAATAATTCAATTAGTAAAAAAATATGTTATGAGAACGAAGAGACATTCAAATTCGATAGAATATATATATATATATATATATATATATATATATATATATATATATATATATATATATATATATATATATATATTCTCTCATCTCCTTCTTTTTTGTTCAATCTATTTTCATTTTCAGGTTGACATCCTATCAAACAAATTCTCCATAGTCAAAATTAAACTTTACTTTGAAGTTTTGTCTTTATTGTACCTATCATTTCATATATATTCTCTTTATTACGTACAGGGCTAGAATAGATAGTAAAAGAAAAATCTAATACCATAAAAGTGTAACACATTTATTAAAATTTTCTTTTACATGCCAATTACTATTTGGGTCGGTTTTAATTTTTTTATTAATGAATAATATAATGACTATGAATTTCATTGAAGGTTATGATGTTGTTTACCCTTGCTCACATGCAGTGTTTCGTCCTCTAACCTAAAGTGAGCTAGAAAAAAATCATATGAACCTTCCTGTTTTTCTTTTCCAAACAAACTATTAGGTTTACTTAAATTGGAAAATAGAACTCTGGCATGATCGTCTTATCAACTAAGTTCCTATAATACCAAAAATAATAATGGTATATTTGACAAAAAATATAACAATAATAGAAAGACCTTAATATTTAAAATATAGAAAAAAAAAGAAAAAGGCAAAGGAAACATGTAGACCATATATATTCCTTATGAGGACTTTTGTTTTCTCTTCAGGGACCCTCAGAAAAAAGAGAAATAAAAAAAGAATAAAAAAGTGAATGAAATTAGCAAAATTAACGGGTACAGATAAGATAATCACTTTATTTTAAATTTTCTACTTCATCAACATTTTGTGCATTTTATCTCTATGGCTTTACACAAAGTAAATGAATTAATAATAATTTAAGTGTACATTTCTTTTGAAAATTGTTTAAGAATAGCATGTGCATGTATGTCCTGCCACTTGATAACGGTGAATTTACATACTTAATTTTTGATACTAAAAACACTCTTTTAATTTAGAAACTAGCTTGAAATCATAATTTTGTGTGAATAAGAGAGTTGAAGGTGAATTTAATGATATATGCTAGATTTTCTTGTTTTCAATAGGAATTGAGATGATTTGGAAGAAGAGTTGAAGTAGTAAGGAGTTGGAACTCAGGAAGGGCTGAAAAAGCATCAGAAAGGAGGATCGCAACAACGCTTAGTACTATTTTAGGGGCCCTCAGCTCCGGATTACACTGTCTCATGCTTGGTTGCCCTTTTTCTGAAGCCCTCAGCGCAGGAAGTCCCTGGCTCGCGTCTGGGCGCCCTTTTTGGGCGCTGAGCGCCACTTCCTCGAGTCGCACCACACCTGCTTGCCTTCTGAGTTGACCCTGAGCGTAAGATGATTCGGCAATGCCGCCTAGGCGCCCTAAGTGGGGCGTTGAGCGTCATTTTCGTGGGCTTTGACCCGTTTTCTGTTATTTTTATGTTCTATTTAAGGACTTGGACGTCATAGAGATTAAATCTTTTTGACATAAGAGGCACATAAACACACCCTTTGACCCCTCAGAGGTGGATTTGGATGCGGAAGCTCTTATCTTCAACTTCCAGGGTTTTTTCTTTCATTCTTTTCCATTATTCATCTAGTTTCATCATGCCAATGGTGAACTAAATTCTATTTGTTGTTGGGGAATGATGTAAACCTTTGTAAACTCTCATGTATTGAATTGATTCTTAATTACATATGTTTCTTTCATTAATTGTTAGGATAATTCTTCACTCAATGTGTGCTTTAACTCATTCTACTTCTTTCATTAGCATGAGTACCGGTAGGTATCTTACAATTCAGGTTGTGGAGAATTATTCCCAGAAGCAGTATTGCTTAGGAATGAGGGTATGACTTATGGTTGTCTTAAGCTACTAATCGTAATGCAGAATTAATTTTTAGGGATGTAAGGAATTGTGACCTAGTAATTAAGGATAGGCTTTCTTCGTTGAGGAATCGGGTTTTAAGTACTTTAGATAGTGACATTGACATTAATGAAGAAGTAGAATTCGTATATACATGAGAGCAAGCTAGGTGAAATTTAATCCCAACAACATATTCATTGCATAATATCAAATTCATCCGTTCATCTCTACACTTTTGTCCAATTGATCAAGTTGCATGCATATTTACTTTTCTGTATTTGCATTTTAAACCAAAAGATTTTGTTTTCAAGTCTTATTTAATCAAGAAATCGCATAACTGTTTAGGCAGTGAGTCTTTAGAAAAATTATACTTAGTCTTACCATGTTTATTACTTGATACGATCGATTCGGTACACTTGCCGGAGTCTTACCAGCACTCCACTGCTATGGTCACATGATAAGTCCTACTGTTAAGTCTAAAATAAATTAAAGATGAAAAGCCTTAAATGAAATCAACTTAATTTGGTTTTATTCAAATAACTATATTTAAAATATTAAAATAGAAGTTCTTTATTGACTTATTGTTATATATTCAATATATTCTGCTAACATAAACACTATGTTTTAAAGAAACCATAAACAGTTCTAAAAGTTTGATAATATATAATAAGAAAAAAGGAAGTCACGGTACAATTGTTTATGAAAATAAGTAAAGTCTTAACAAGATAAGGGGCTTTTCTATAATAAATATATATTTAATTACCCTTGAAAAGCCATTTATCCAATAGTTTACGTATTTTTTTAAAAATATATTATTATTATTTTATAACATTTAATAATGCGAATTTTTTTAATTTGTACACATTTTTTTATTTTTTTCTATATTATTATAGAAAAGATTCTTTATATTTTTTTTAAAACTTATTTTTTAAATTACTATTTAATGTAAGAACCTAAAAAATAAAATATTAAAGTTGATAGATAATTTAAAATAACGAGATTAATTGTTTTAATGTTAAAAATTCAATTATAAATAAAATATTATAAACACGTCTCATTATAAAAAACACGTAATATTTTTAACAAACTTTTTTTAGACTTCTTCTCCCCGTTTCTCTAATATTTATAACTCTTGGGACATTTTTTTGACGACCAAGAAGTACCTAGGTGATCACAACAATGACATCTATAACATCATCTAATCAGTTTTATACATAAAGTAAGTTAGTTTTCATTCAATTTTTCTTTGATTTTTAGTTTTTAAGACACAAGCACATAGATTTGAACACATGTGTCTTTCAACCTCTTTTCTTAGTTTTTTGTCGAGATCAATGGTTTTAAGGATTTATTCTAATCATAATTCTATAGTCTGTAGGTACGTATAGAATTATTTAAGTTGAGGCAAGGATAGTTTGCTTTTTAGAGTTTTTTAAGCTTTCCAACCAGGTAAGGGAAGTTAATATTGCTTTAATATCTTGTTAAGAAGTATGAATGTATGTTTGATAGCTTATAAGATTTATGTTTTGTTGAATGTGTTATCAACTGAGAATTTCTGAAAGATGTTTGTGTCGGTATGATTGTGAATTGGTAACCATGTGAACTTTTAATGCCGATGTTTTGAAGTTATAGAGGTATAATCCATTATAGAAATTTTAGTAAAAAAGAGGTAAGTGTTGTGGGGTTATTTTTGTTTGAATTTGGGATTTTGGATGGTGAAATTCTAAAGGAGCGACTTTAGTGTGATAACTGATGTTTCGGATTTGTATTAGGGTCATTTAAAACTTTTAATAGAACCTTAGTTAACAAAAATTGTATGATGTTGAATTGGGGAGTAGTGAATTGGAAAGAGTTATAGGCAAATTTAATGTTAAATAAGGGTTTTGATAGGTGAGATTTTGAGATAAGGGTTAGATGGAGAATCATAAGGCTTGAAGTCTGTTTTTAGGCTATTTAGGACTTGTTTAAGGGTTAAGTTTGCCAAATTGTGATGAGGAATGAGTAGGAATGAATTATGAGCTTTGAAATGGTGTTTATTTTGAGTGAGTTACAAATTCATGAAAAAAATAAGACTAATAAAGTTTAAGTTGAGTCATAAACACTTGGATGAGTTCAATTAATGTATGGAATAGAAAATGAGAGTTGTAGATGCATGTGGAGGTATGGAGAGTTAGAACATTTAAGGTTTAGGAGTGTAAATTCTACAGAATTGATGTTCTACAAAATTCTGCAGACTAGCTGGGTGAGTTTGGGAGTCCCTAGGTGAGTAAATATTGATGAATGACAGTGGATTTCAGAGGCTGGGTGAGATTTCTCGTTAGGTTGGGGAAGTTTTTTGTTTCACTCTTGTTAGGTGCCACGGGGTAGCTCGCCCAACGATCAGTTCTACGTTGAGTGCTAGAATTTTGGCGTTGGGCGCCCCATGTGCATGTTTGATATCTTCTGTTTTCTTTTCTCTATTGCTTATGGCTGAAAATGTTTTGATGCTTTAAAGTTTGTTCAATAATATAAATTAAATTGTGCGCTGGTTTATGCATGAGGATATGTATGAATTGATGTATGGTTTGAGAAGACTTTCTAAGAGGAAATTCTTGATGGTTGTTCCAAGTAGAGGAATGCATTGATGTAGGGACTCAACATTGGAAGTTATCCTAACACTCCAATAATCACTCCATATCAGGTAGAAAAGAAGATTATATGGTAAGGAATAGTAGGAGATCTTAGTCTATGGTGTAATGTTTTTTGTTCACAGGTTATTAACGGATTAATCTTGTGCGGTAGCTTGTGGGTAGTTGTTCTATCACTACAAGTCTACAACTTGTTACAGTCTGACATGAATACATATATCTAGATTGGTCAAGTCTAGAATTCATCTATACGCTTAGGTTTGATTTGGTTTGGAAATGAATTATGTTATATGATGTTTTATAATTAAAATGATTTGATCTTTTTATAATATTAGTTTACCCTTTTTGTGTTGTTGATTGTTGGTCCTTGTGTATGATTTGAAATTATCAAACTTATGAGTATGAAAAGAAATAGATGAGATTTCTATAAAATAGACTTTAAAAGGAAATGATACAAATGCTTAGATGTTTAGTATAATTTTTTTTTTTTTGGACTATAATTCTAGAATCTTCTGGAAATAAGTAAATAGTTTTATTAGATTTATATATATAAATCTGACTTATAATTATAGTTATGTTTTGGATAAATTTACATTCATTTTATAGATTTTCTATGTGGTTAATTATTTTAGTTTATTGAATATGTGATATTTTCTTAAAAATGTTTATTGAAGTAAGATGTTACATTTATTAATTTTACTTTTAAATAACTTTTTTTAATTTAACAGTTGATTTTTTAATTCAATTCAATTTGAAATAACATAGTATTAATAAATAAAATATTTTAAAAAACCTAAAGCGCGTTTCTTATAGAACCCACGTGTACTGTACCGCAGCGTTACCTCAAACAAAAAAATTAATAAAATCGCTAACAGTTGTTCAAATATGTAAATGTTTTAGACAAACCATACAAGGTAACAAAACCACAAACTGTAACAAACTTACTTTCCACAAGCGTATATGATTTTATAATTACTGAAAAATTTAGTAAAACAGGTTAAAACAGTAAAAAATCCAATTAAACCAGTTCAACCAAAATACACGAATAAATAAAATTATTTATTTTTTTCTTAAACAACTAAAAATCAATTTAAATATTAGTTTTATTTTTCTTCTAATTTTACGTATACATTTGTTACTATTAATAAATATTATTGTATATTTGTGGTATTAAAGTTTAAGTACGATTCAAAAATTTGATTAAAAATATTAAATGTATTTTAAAGGTAAAAACTTATATATTTTATTTTATTTATTTTAGTTGTTAGTGTTAAAATTATAATATTACATTTTAATGTTAATTTTATACGTTTTTAATTATTTAAAATAATTTTATAAGTATTCAATTAAATCATTAAACTATTTTGACCAGAAAAAGAAATTATGATTAATTCCAAGAGCCTATCTGCAGTGCACACTGCACTTCCTCCTCCATCACTAGCTCTATTTCTTTTTTGTTAAGTCAAATCCTTATCAAACATGATTTAGTACTTTTAAATAAAGAAATATACACATTTATTTATGTATGTTTGTTTGGATGAAGAGTACGTAGAAAGGTGAGGTTCAGTCTTTCTTCCTTTCTGTCCATAGATACGAATCCCACCGAAGTATTTTATGTGAATCCTATTCAGAAGCATTTCTTGCAATTTAGAAAGAATATATCTTCTTTAAATTAATAAAGATAAAGCTATCCTTATTTTTCATTTTAGATTTTAGATATGTTTAGATATCTATATTATATATATATATATATATATATATGGATTTGTTAACCTACATAAATTTTTTTTTCAGTTGATATATTTTAACAAAGTATATTAAATTTTAGTAGATAAAAATAATCTCTTATAATATGAATTCTAGAAGGTTAAAGGTATAAGAGAAAGGATGAAGATGAGAAAGATGAAAGAGAAAGGATTGACAGGAATGAGAAATGAGAAATGAGAGAAGGGTGAGTAAGGGTTAAGAGTTTCTTATCTTTTTTAGTTTTGAGAATATCCTTAACCTTAAAACTTAGAATCCATAATATATATGAGGGTATTTTTGTCTACTAAAATCTGGTACACTTTGCTAATACCAATTGAAATTAGTTTATTTATTTATTTATTTTTTTACTTTTTCTTAAATTTTTTAAGATATAGAGATTCTGACGTAATAATCTTGTTTGATCATATATATATATATATATATATATATATATATATATGTATGAGTTTGCTAACGCACGTACGTTTTTTAGTTGGTACATGTTAGCAATGTATACCGGGTTTTAGTAGACAAAAATACTCTTATATATCATGAATCTAAGTTTTAACGATATTTTAATAATTTTTATTTTTAAAACTTAAAAAAAAAAGAACTCCCACACCCTTACTCACCTTTCTCATTTCTCTTAACCCTTTCTCTTTCATCTCTCTCACTCCAACATTTTCTCTCTCATTCCTACTGTAGCCCCAATTGAAAAAAATCATAAACACTTGTCGTTAAACAATTTTCCTTTGTAAAGAGTCGAGTCATTGACATGTTCACTTTCAGGCAAAAGTTCATTCAAGATCTCTTCGATTTCATCATCTTCACTAACCTTTCCAATTTCATCATCTGGATATGTTGAATCATCATCTCTAAAAAAAACCTTTCAAGCCAATTACCAATTATATACGACAAAAATTATAAAATGAAATTCATTATAAAATCATTTTTTTGAAAGAAATTATTTAACAATGAGCATTTGTGATTTTTTCCAGGTCAATTACCAATTTCTTTGATATCATTATGCTTGTGAAAATTAGATAAAATTAGATAAGACAAAAATTATAAAATGAAAACTCATTATAAAATCATTTTTTGTAAGAATTGTTTAACCGCGAGTATTTCTGATTTTTTCCAGGTCAATTATCAATTTATGCTTGTGAAAATTGGATAAAATTAGATAAGACAAAAATTATACAATGAAAACTCATTATAAAGTCATTTTCTGTAAGATTGCTTAACGGCTACTGTTTCTGATTTTTTTCAGTTAAGGCTACCATAGGATGATAGAGAAAATATTGGAGTGAGAAAGATGAAAGAGCAAGGGTTTTGAGAATGAAAATTATTAAAATACCCTTAACCTTAAAACTTAGAATCGATGATATATAAGGGTATTTTTGTCTACTAAAATCCGGTATACACTACTAAAATGTAGCAACTGAAAAATAGACCTATATGCGTTAGCAAACCCCATATATATATATATATATATATATATATATATATATATATATGGGGTTTGCTAACGCGCGTACGCCTATTGTCTTATCTAATTCTTATAAACTCATTATGGGGTTTCTTTCAGGCAAGTGTTTCTGATTTTTTCAATTAGGGCTACAGTAGGGATGACAGAGAAAAGGTTGGAGTGAGAGAGATGAAAGAGAAAGGACTGAGAGGAATGAGAGAGGTGAGTAAGGGTTTGGGGGTTTCTTTTTTTTTTTAAGTTTTGAGAATGAAAATTATTAAAATACCCTTATCTCTATAATTTTATAATAATTTTATAATGATTTTATAATGAGTTTATAATGAGTTGTGAAAACTCACTAACTATCACATTTTTTGATTTTAGTATATTTTTACTTGCAAACATATAACAAATTTGTAATAAGTCTTTATTGAAACAAGGTTGTCCTATCAACCATTGTTTTTACAAAATGAAGTTTTTTTGTAACTGATGTGATGATAGGATATGTTAAACTAAAAAAAAAAGTTTTAAATGTGTGAAAAAGTTTTGAAAATAAATTTCATACAATCATAATAAATTAATGATAAAATCTATAATCTATAACTATATAATTAGATATAAAGATGATACACTTATTTTATTTATTTAATGTTTTTTTTAATTTTATCCACTTAATTATTATTTTTTAAATTTAAGTAATTATTTATAATAAAAAATCATTTTTCAGTTTTATCATTTTAGATAAATACTCATTATAAAAATTATTTACGTACTTTTTTCAAATTTAAATAATTATTTATAATTAAAAAAATTATTTGTACAATGTTACCTTTAATACTTTTTATCTATAACTATATTATATCTTTTTGGTATTCTCTTTTGTTTTCAATTTTACTATTTTTTACTAGTTTTTAAATTTAATGATATGTTCATGATAAAAAAACATTCAGTTTTATCATTTTAATGATTATTTTTTAAATTTAAATAATTACTCATAAGATTAAAATTTAATGAGACCTTATTTTTTTTATATATTAAAAACTGTTGACAGGGAAACTTTAACCTTTTTATATATCTTTGCTTTTATGATGAACAATAGAATGATTTTATGGTTTCTTGCATGAATAAAGACCTTTTGACTTTTCTTAGATAAGTTTATTGTAGTCTTCATAGACGACATTCTTATGTACTCTAAGACTTGTGAGGAGCATGTGGATCATCTCAGGGCAATGCTTGAGGTGTTGAGAGAGAAGAAGTTGTATGTCAAGCTGTTAAAGTGTGAGTTCTGGATGAATGAAATGCAGTTTTTGGGCATGTGATATCGGCTAGTGGTATATTAGTTGATCAAGCCAAGGTTCAGGCAATGTTACATTGGGAGAGGCCTAAGTTTGTAATAAAGATCAGGAGCTTTGTAGGTTTAGCATGTTATTTTATCGTAGGTTCATAGAAGAATTTTTAAGGTAATGGCACCTTTGACACAGCTGACTCGCAAGGATCTGCCTTTCGCTTGGACAGACCAGTGTGAGGCTAGCTTTCAAGAGCTAAAGCAAAGGTTGACTAGTGCTCTAGTGTTGGTGATCCCTAACACAGGTAAACCTTTTTAGGTTTACTGTGATAATTCTTATCAAAGTTTAGGTTGTGTTCATATGTAGGAGAAGAAAGTAGTGGCTTATGCATCAAGGCAACTTAAGGTTCATGAGAAGAATTACCCTAACTTAGAGTTAGCGGTGATTGTTTTTGCTTTGAAGATATGGAGCCACTACCTTTATGGTTCATAGTTCCAAGTGTTCAGTAATCATAAAAGTTTGAAGTATTTGTTTAATTAGAAGGAACTAAATATGAGAAAGAAAAGGTGGATGAAGATCTTAAAGGATTATGAGTTTGATATGTTATACCATCCGGGGAAGGAGAATGTGGTTGTTGATGCATTGAGTAGGAAGACAGTTCATGTGTCACTTATGATGATTAGGGAGTTGAAGTTAGTGTAGAAATTCAGAGATATGAAGTTGTAGGTTGAGTTGGGAGCGAATTTCATTAGATTTAGTAATTTGACTATACCTAGTGATCTGGTTTACAAAGAACTGTGGGGTTGTTGGGAACAAATAAGGCTAGAGAGTTTGTGATGGGAGCTTACGGAGATTTAGAGGTAGAGTTTGTATTCTAGAGGATGTTCAGTTGAAGAGGTTGATTCTTGAGGAAGGACATCAAAGTCGTTTTAGTATGCATCCAAGTATGACCAAAATGTACCAAGATCTCAAGGAATCTTTTTGGTGGCCAGGTATGAAGAGGGAGGTAGCACAGTTTGTGGCAACTTGGTTAACGTGTCAGAAAGCTAAAGGGAAGGATCAAAGACCTAATGGTTTGTTGTAGTAGTTAGAGGTACCAAAAGTGGAAGTGGGATAATATAACTATGGATTTTGTTACCCACTTGCCACGTTCTATGAAAGATCATGATGCTATACAGGTGATAGTAGATCGATTGACTAAGAGTGCTCATTTTTTCCAGTAAATCTAAGAATTTCTATGACTAAAGTAGCTCAACTATATATCAAAGAAATTGTAAGGTTGCATGGAGTGTCATCCAATATAGTGTCTGACAGAGATCTAAGGTTTACATCTCGATTTTGGAAAACTTTGCAGGAAGCATTAGGAAGCAAGCTGAGGATAAGTTATGCTTATCATCCTCAAATGAACGGTTAGTTAGAGAGAAACATACAGTCTTTGGAAGACTTGCTAAGAATTTGTGTGTTTGATTATCTGGGAAGTTGGGATGAAGTTTTACCTTTAGTAAAGTTTACTTATAACAACAGTTTTCAAGCGAGTATTGGTATGATGCCGTTTGAAGCTTTGTATGGGAGAAGATGTAGAACTCCACTATTGGTATCAGGATGAAGAGGTTTTGTTGGTGGGTCTAGAGTTGCTACAACAAACCAATAAGAAGGTGAAGTTGATACAGGAGAGAACGAAGGCTTATTAAAGTCGGCAGAAATCTTATGTTGATCAGAGGCAAAAACCTTTGGACTTTACAACTGGAGATCGTGTGTGCTTTAGAGTGACCCCTATTATTCGTTCGCGAAAGCTTTCTTCTAGGTTTATTGGCCAATATTAGATCTTGAAGCGTATTGGACCAATAACTTATTAGATAGCCATGTCTCCCCAATTATCTAATCTTCATTCAATGTTTCATGTCTCAATATTTAAGAAGTATGAACCTTATCTTTCTCATGATAGAAGTGGATGAAGTGCGAGTCAAAGAAGATCTTTCAGTAGAGGTGCAACCAGTTGGGGTAGTTAATAGCCAAACAAAATTGCTTAGACGAAAAACCATTAGTTTGGTCAAAGTAGTGTGGTATAAGAGAATGAACAACTTTACTTGGGAGATAGAGGACGACATAAGGAAGTCGTATCCCTACTTGTTCTTTGGTAAGTCTAATTTTCGAGGTTGAATTTTTTATTGTTCGGGAGAATGTAAGAACCTAGAAAATAAAGTTTAAAGAACCCATAATGTGTTTAAATAATGAGACACTTTTTTTTTATATATTAAAAACCATAAGGTAAAAAACAAATGTCATCTCTCTAAACTCAACCCCAAAACCTTTCTCTCCCTTCTCTCTAACTTCTTTTCTCTCTAGGTCATCCGTTTGATGATCAGGAAGTTCCTAAAGGATCAAGACGACAAGATCTTTATATTCAACCAATAAATTTGTCAAAAAGAGTAAGTAAATTTCTACTTTTTTCTAGGGTTGCACGTTTCTTCTTTGCATGTGGCTATTTTTCAGTTACATGCCTTCTCTAAGCTTTCTTTTAGGTTCTTTATTGATCAGTGGTAATAACTACATGCCCTGATCATGTTTTTTTTTCCTGTAGGTTCGATTAATATCCTTGGAATTGTGAGAGCAACTTTTAGCCTTTTAGAGCGATTGAGTTTTCCAAAGGTAAGGGAAACTAATTACTATTTTTTTAATACTATTAATGCTTGATAAACTTTATTGCATGTTTATTGTAGCCTGAACTTGGATAACATGTAGAAATTATGTTTTGAATGGTTTGTTGAATGTATTGGTTTGGGCACATTTTGATTTATTTGGTTTGAATAGGTAGTTTTGGTATTTTGAATATTAGTTGATTTATTGATGAAATTAGTAATGTAGAATTGGTAACTTCGAATTGATGTATTTTTAAAAAACTTTGGTTTGGAATAAATTAGAAGGATAAGTTTTGGGCATAAAATGTGGTTTTGACAGGTACAATTCTAAAATCATGGTTTTGGGAAAAGTTTGCAGTTTTAGTAATTGTCTTGAAGTCATTTAGGACTTAGTTGGTCTCTTATTGTACTAAAAATATGGTGGTGAGCATTTGGTAGATCGTTTGATAAGGAATCGTCTGGTAAGGAGTTGTCTGGTAAAAAGAGTCGTCTAGTTAGGAATCGTCTAATAAGGAGTCGTCTGACAGTGAGCCATTTGGTAAGGAGTCATCTGGCAAGAAGTCGTCTAGTAAGGAATCGTTTGGTAAGGAATTGTCTGGTAAGGAGTCGTCTAGCAAGGAGTCATCTGGTAAGGTGTTTTCTAGTGTTAAGCGTCTGGTGATACGAGTTGTCTAGCAATAACTAAGTTATTAGAAATCTTGAATTTAGGATTTTGAACATTTGTTTTGGACGTTCTTTAAGTCGCTTTGGGGGTTATAGACCCTTATAGAGCTGTTAGTAATGATTTTCAAGCTATTTTTCTTGCCTAGTGTGTGTATCAAGCTATTATGAAAAAAATTGTGTAGTTGTTGTTTCTAGAATATTATAAATTATTTTATACTTGAAATGCTTTGAGTATGTGATAATGATGATTGTTATGACGTGATTAATTGAGATATATATATGTATATTCATAATTTGTGAAGATATTTATGTGTATGTTTATGGTTGATGAATATGATGATGAGTATGTCTTGATCAAGTGTATGGTAGATTGACGTAATTCCATGATTATCATGGAGAGATCTCATGGTGGTGGTCTAGAGTGTTTGTATTATTGTAGGAGCTCAATTTTGGGAGTTATCTTGACACTCTAATGATCATCAATTCTTAAGTAAAGAGAGAGATCATGTGGTAAATGTCATTTTAACATATTAATCTTGTATGGTAGCATACACTAGACGAAAATAACACAAATGAATAGATACTTTAGTTTAAATGGTTATTTTGATAGTTTTAAATAACGAAATTTGTAAATAATTTTGGTTTAAAAATTTGTTATAAAAGTTCACGTATAATTATATTTATATAATTTTAATGATATTTTATACTTTTTGTAGATTAATTGTTTTAGTTTATTGGACTTTTTAATATTTTCTAAATAGTATATTACACTATTTAAGTGGGTTAAATTTAAAATATTTTTTATTTAAATAACTAATTCTTTTATCTATATAACTATAGTCATTATATAATTTTTTTATTTTTTCAAATTTTAATTACTATTTTTTAAATTTAAATAATTTATAAATATTTAAAAAATATATACACATATACTATTGCGTCTGTATTTACACTATTTTCAATAATTAAAATTTATTTTATCTATATCTATATTTATAATTATATTCACTTTTGTTTTTATAGTTTTACATATTTAATTACTACTTTTTAAAATTTTAAAAAGTTATGCCATAATATAACATAAAAGGCAATGATGTATTTTGTCTAAAAGTTATCTTTACATGATTTTCTACTTTCACATCATAGTAAATATATATACTTATAAATGAATTTAAATTAAATAAATAATACAAATACGAACAACACAAGAATATTGAATGTTATTCTTTGAAAATAATAATTAAATGAAACAATGTTTTTGAAGATGTTAAGCTTTGAAAATAGCCTAAAGAGTTAAATATTATATATATTAACTTTTGTATCCAAATCCAATTATTCTTTCTCTTTCTTTGTGCCCTTCTGTCTCTTCTACTTTTGCAATGAATGCAGCAGCAACACACTCATCGTCCACATTACCTTTCCTTATTAATACTCAAACGCTCTTCTTCTTTCAGTCCCTTTCTCTTTTCCCTCTCACTCCAGCTTCCCTCTTCCTCTTTTCTCATCCACAATCTAAACTTTCTCCCTGCATTCTCACAAAGGTGATGAATTTTGAACTTCTACCATTTCCCCACATTTTAGCTCTCAAAATCACTACTTTTCTTCATTGCTTGTTAAGTTGAACTTGTTCAGCTACTGGGTACAACTTTGTTTTCTTGCTTGCTCAGTTCATACAGCAGTGGAGGATCTGCATCTCTGCATGCTTAGTTTTCTGTTTCTTTTAATGTTTTTACTTTTTGATTGTAGGTTCTGTCTTCTGGTACAGTTTTTAACAACACGAATGGCTAAAGTGTTTTTTCTCTCGTTTTGGCCATGTGGTTTTCAGTTTTGTAACTCACTCACTTTTTTATGAATATTACTACTACCTGTGTAACGTGGTTCAGTTTCTTGGAGGTTCTCAAAATTAAAGAGAATTTCATTCTTTTTCATCCCGCATACTTTCGGTTGTCATGTCAGATGGGAGTTTTTTTATTTTTACTCATTTATTTTTTCCATGACATATCCATCTCTTTCCTGCTGGTATTTGGGTTGTTCTACCCACATTTCTCTGATTTCCTCTGGAACGTTGTTTTATTTATATTTTTGGTTGGTTTGACCCTTGTTTTTTCATGGGGACAATTAGTCATTTATTATTTACTATTGTTTTTTATCGGGAGTATACATGAATATAATAACGTAATGTTTACTTGATTTTCTATGCTCTTTTTTAGTCTCTCTTTGATTCTTTGTTGACAAGATCGTAGTCTCTTTCGTCTTTTTCTGCTTTTGGGTTTTCACTTTATCTCTTCTCGTATTTCTGTGTAGTGGGAAACCAGACTATTTTGTTTAGTTGTACTAATTTTCTTGCTTTATACTTACTTTTTTTTTCTCTCTCTCCGAACTGTCCACTGCCTCATTTACCAAGTTTTTCTTTGTTATTGCATAGCCAAACGAGGAAAAGGACATGTAAATGCCTTTCTTCCTGTTTATGCATTCCCTTTCAGATTTGTGAGTTGAAATACATTAACCGAGTTTCTGTACTTCTTAGATGTTCTTGTTTTTCTGAAGCTTTTGGTGGTTTTAGCAGGAAGCTTTTTTCTATTAAGATAATGTTCACTGCTTTCTTTTTGTTATTTTCTCATTCTGGGGGTGTTTTTAGTTTGAGAAAGTGAAGGCTAGAGAGAAGCTTTTCAGATGCTGCTGCAAGAGACTTAATACCAAATATATGTTGCGGCGTTTAATTGAACCTCGATATCATTTGATCTAGCAATGATGTATGTTTCACGAGAAGACAACTACAGAAATTTTGGGTTTTTAACTGTTTGAAACAAGAAAAATACAAATGGTTTATTGTGTTCTGCTTTCGTGTTCTTCTATAGGTTCAGTTTTAAATGCGAAGTTTCTGGATTAAATTATTTTAAAATCTTCATTTAACAGTGCTGGGACAGGTTTTTTAGTATATTCTATTCCTTCTTCACATGTTGGTATGTTTTTATATTGGTGTTGTAACTTGTTTTGCTGGGTTATCTTTCTTCTTTTCTTTTTAGTTTGTTGCAATGTCTAGATTTTAAGAAACCCTTATTAATTATTATACCCACCTGTTTTCTTGTGTTTCAGCTGGTTTCATTATCCATTCAAACAGCTTCCAGCATGTTTTGGCTTTGATTGTTAAGGAAAGACCCGATTTTTCTGAGTTGTAAAGTGGTTTATATTTTGAGCTGAGAGAATATTGGGAATCAGGATTGTGTGCTTGGTTGACCAGACTTGCTATCTCAGCAATTGATGTGAGATCTAGAGTGAAATTAGGAACAACTTGACCTTATATTCATCAGATGTCAGCATTCTGGAGTTGAGCAAATGGGTTGTTGTGTCTCAACAAGCAGTAGAAGTACTTGTAGCAGCAAGAGCAATGGAGACACGGTCTCTCCATCTTGTTTAGAAATTGGATTCTGTGGGCAGAAGAGAACAAGACGAACATTCTCTGATCATGTTATTTCTCTTCACCATTTACCATCCTTACCTAGCAGAATTTTCTCTAATGGAAAGAGCCGGGGTTCGTGCATCTTTACGCAGCAGGGCCGCAAGGGTATTAATCAGGATGCCATGATTGTGTGGGAAGTAAGTATGTTCATCCTGTTTCATGTTGAGTTGAGATTAATTTTAGAGAAGGGGTTATTTTTTGTTTCAAAATGTCAAAAGAAGCAATTATTTCTTGAAAATAAAAAGGGATTAAGCTAAGCATGCATTTATAGAGGATAATGCATGAGTTGTTGCTTAAAGAGAGACTGTCAATTTTAGACACTGAATCCTATTTTGGATCTGTATCTGTGCAGGATTTCATGTCTGAAGATATGATCTTTTGTGGTGTTTTTGATGGGCATGGTCCGCACGGCCATCTTGTTGCACGCAAAGTTAGGGATGCTCTACCTCTTAAACTGCTATCATTTTTGCATTCTTCTGAATCAAAGCGAAATGGGTCTGGGAAAACTTGCTTCAAAGGGAATGTAAAATCTGATAGTGTAGAATTTGAGAAGGATTGCTCCACAGAGGATAAAATGAACTCTATGTGGAGAGAAGCTTTCATGAAGGCATACAAGGCCATGGATAAGGAGCTCAGGTCCCATCCAAATTTGGATTGCTTCTGCAGTGGGAGCACTGCTGTGACTATAGTGAAGCAGGTAGTAGAAGAGCACCATTTACTGTTATGATTTTTTCCCATTCTTTTTCAGTTTTCTTGATTTCTTATCTTACCAGGGTTCCAATCTGTTCATGGGCTATATTGGGGATTCTCGGGCAATCATGGGATCAAAGGATAGCAATGATTCAATGGTGGCTATTCAG
The DNA here is from genome assembly GCF_029865625.1 of Vigna umbellata. Taxonomy (NCBI): domain Eukaryota; kingdom Viridiplantae; phylum Streptophyta; class Magnoliopsida; order Fabales; family Fabaceae; genus Vigna; species Vigna umbellata. The sequence goes on from NC_142170.1 coordinate 26,384,650, forward strand.
TTGACTGTGGATTTGAAGCCTGATTTGCCAAGTGTGTCATATACCATCACCATTTATCCTCCTCTCTGCTGAATATATGCTTTTGTCTAGATTTAACTTGATTCAAAATTGGTTGGAAATTCTTACAGGGGAAGCAGAAAGAATTAAGCGCTGCAAAGGTAGGGTATTTGCTTTGCAAGATGAGCCTGAAGTGCCTAGGGTGTGGTTGCCCTTTGATGATGCACCAGGATTAGCAATGGCCAGAGCCTTTGGAGATTTCTGCTTGAAGGAGTATGGTGTGATTTCTATCCCCGAGTTTTCCCATCGGCAGCTTACTGACAGAGATCAATTCATTGTTCTTGCATCAGACGGGGTAAGAGTTTTCAGTCTCACTTCCATTTCTCTATTTTCCCCTTAAGTTTTACTTTTCTATAATTGTTTTATCATCTTTACAAGGAAATTTCAACAAATATATTTGCCAATTTGAAGTTAGTTTCTGTTGGTTAGTGGGGCATTGTGATTGCCATGATGAAATTATCTTACCTTGTCAAGCTTTGATAGTGAAATAAAGAGTGGTCGGTGTAAGAAAACGTTCAAACTAGTAATTAGTAGTACTTTATGGCATTGCTTTGGCGTTATGGTGATAGGAAGGAAACTGTGATGTGACTTTTAGAAACCAGCCATCGAGCAGAATAGATTTTTTAACAATCTTGACAGATCTAATAACTTGTTTGGCCAGTTATCAATTAGCAGTATAACAGTTGGATTACTTGGCCTCTTTACCACTCAATGTAAAATTTACAAAAATTTTATGTACGACGGGATAAGCTTTCTTCAACATGAATGAAATAACTAGCCAAAATATCTGTTCGGAGTTCCCTTTACTTGCACTTTAGCATTCTTGATCCTCTTTGGACTGGAAAATTGAGCATCTCCAATAGAGTTCTTAAGAAGGGTTTTGAATTTGAGACTCAAATATTACAAAATCTTCCATTGGAGTAATTAAACTTCATCATTACAGCAAAACTTGTAAAAATAGTGAGTTGCTTAAAGTGTTGATGCATAGTAGTTGTCTATATAAAGTGGAATCAGACCCTTTACAAGTTTGCTAGTTTTTTACAAGGAAATATTCTTGTATTGGTTTCATTTGTGAGATAAATATGTTCTTAGCATTGAATTAGTACATTGCTGGTGTTTTTTCCAGCTCTTTCACGTTTCATAAATCGATCTTGTATATGATATTTCTTCCAATTTATTGATTACTGAATAGAACTGTCTATATTACATTACTGGGTAATATTCTTAGAGCAAATTACTATTACTTGTCAGGTCTCCATCTTCTCCAGATGGCTAACTGATTTTCTTTAAATGTTGTGCAGGTGTGGGATGTTTTAAGCAATGAGGAGGTGGTTGAAATAGTATCTTCAGCACCAACACGATCATCAGCAGCAAGGATTCTGGTAGATTCTGCTGCCAGGGAGTGGAAACTGAAGTACCCTACTTCAAAGATGGATGACTGTGCTGTAGTATGCTTATTTTTGGATGGGAAAATGGACTCAGAATCTGATTATGATGAACAAGGCTTTTCTTCTGCAACCATACAGAGCAACCATTCAGGTAACCCCATTGAGTCAGATGATGGACAAAAGTCTGAGCCATCATTGCAGAGGAACTTCACTGTGAGATCCTCAGAAGAAAATGAGACTAATGGAGCACTAACTGTTGATGTCGAAGATGGAACATCATCAGCTGATGATCAAAACTGGTCAGGTTTGGAAGGGGTCACTCGTGTAAACTCACTTGTCCAACTTCCTAGATTTTCTGAGGAAAGGCCAAACTCTTGAATTTATTTGTTGATTTCATGGGGACTGTTATTGTAATACTTGGCACAACACTGAATTCAAGAAAGAAAATTTTTCTGCAGGGGTATCATTTTGATACTCTTTTGTTGGCTAATCACTCTAGTGGAAAACTACAATATCCAATGCTACTACAAGTGTGTACAATTCTTACAATTCGAAATCGAGTTTAAGAACATCAATGGTACAATTCTTAAGCTTCAGAGCTGCTAATAGCGTTGTTCATACAACTCATTACCTTGTTCTGGCACTGAAAATTTCCATCTTGTTCTTAGATTAAGAACTTGATAAACATTTCTTTTATTAAGGTCAGAAAAAATAATTGATTTCAGCATGATGCAAGGCGTTAATAACGTTGGACTTTCGTGGAGATATATATTCTTGCTCCAAGTGTAAGATATTCCAGCAAATCTTGGTTGAAAAAGGTATCATACATTTGTAGATTCAAACTGTGATATATGTGTTGCCAGCTAATGATAACTGGGGCAACCTTTGAGCGTTATGATTGTCAACTAATACACTTGAGAGTTATGATTGAAAGGCTCATACACTGAACCATGACCAATGATGAAAAAAGCTACCCTATGCTCATGATTTGTATCAGTAAGAGTAAATGAGAAGAGATTATCGTAAAAGTAACGTTACCAATAAGATTGATTTCATGGTTTTTTCTTGAAAATTTGAGTATTCCTAAGGTCAAGATCACTGTAATGGTTCCATAAATTTGAAAATTATAAAACAATGTGCATGCTTATAATGCAAGCATTTGTAATGACATGGATTCCGACAAGTGAGGACCCGACTTGTTGAATTTGAACTCAGTTTATTGAGATCCTGCCTGCCATTGTTTGTGATGTGGTCTAAGCAACTCCAATGATGAAAGTTTACACTTTTCACTGTGCACAAAAGTTATTCCACTTCCTCCTTTTTGCTTCCAATCATGTTCTTCAAATTATATTCCTCATATGCTTCAGGATTCAAGACTTCCTAATAACAGGGAAATAGTAAAAAAATGACATAAGTAATTGGTTTAGTATAATAGATATTAATATATCTTATTTTTAAGTATACTATAACTATATTTTACATTTAAGGACATTAAAAACTAGATATAGTATAAAAAATTTATTTTTTGGTTTTGTTAGATATATTATCTTCATCCTATCTTTATCTTCTGTCTTGTTAGTTTGTTATTATTTTTATTTATATTTGGACTTAGCTCATATTATTTTATTATTAAAAGAGTATCATATGTATATATTCAATACAAGGGAGATTAATTCTATATATAGTTTTTTTACTATATTCAACATGGTATCTAGAGTCTTGTCTTTCAAAAAATGTTTGTCACCTCTGTCCACTACAACCGTCGCTGTCACCGTTAGAGTCATCATCGTCGTTGTCACCATCGTCGCTGCTCTTATCGTTGCCATAGCATCATTTTCAACCGATGACCACGATTTTGCTTGTCTCGGCCAAGCAACCATAACGCCGTCAAGATCGCTACCATTAGAGTCCAAACACGCTTTCACGGTCACTTTTCACTTTCACCATACTTTCTATAAACTTGTGGTTGCACATTTGTCGTGATCACTACCATCGGAGTTCAAACTAGCTCTTACGATCAACATTCACTTTCGCTATACTTTCTAGCCACTCGTGGCTGCACTATGTCATTATCTCTGTTGTCGACCACTTTCGTTGGTCTCATCGCGACCTCCTCTCTCTAGATCTAGCTTGGTTGTGTTGATTGAGTCTCTTTCGGGTTTTAGGTTTTTACTCTTTCTTGCTTGTTCATGGCTTCTGAATTCTCTACTGTCACCAGTACATTTGACTCTATCGTCAATACATCTGACTTTGTCATCAGTACATCTGACTTTGTCATCAGTACATCTGACTCTTCCATATATACTAACTATGTCAATGTGATTTATCTATTGATAAGTTATATGACACTAATTATGCGACTTGGGCATCAAAGGTTAAACTTTGGTTTAAGAGTCAGGGGTACGTTGATCTTATTACTTAGAACATAACAATTATTGATTCTGTTGCGGTTACCCGTTGGTTGAAAATTGATGCTCAGTTATACATTGTTCTCAGGGTACCCTTCACTCTTCTTTAAGGCAAATTTTTTGTTCCTACAAAACATGTTTTGAAATCTTGGAACACACCAAATTTTTATACACCAATGATACTCAACGTTTTTATGGTGTTTGTCATGATCTTTTCAATGTTGTTGCTTCTCGTTGTGGTTGATTATATGGATAAAATGCATGCTCTTTTCCATGAATTTAATGAATTATTGTCTCATGCCTCTACTCATACCCAATAAATAGAGCAATGATCAAAGTTTTTCATGTTATTGGCATTGCACGACCTTGTTGATGAATATTCTCATATTTGTGATCAAATTTTGGGTTCATCTATTGTTCCTACTTTGACTTCTACTTGTTCCACTCTTTTGCGTGTACCTAGTAAACCCATTAATGATACACTTGTTTCCTCTACGTTGGCATCTCAATGTCATGATTGTAATCACTCCCGCAAGCCGAGAAAATGGCGTCTCAAGTGTGACCATTATGAAAAGCTAGACCATTAGAGTGACAGGTTTATGCATTACATGGTCACCTTCCTAGATCTATTGCTTAGACTCCTCCTCCTTCACAATCACCTATTGGGGACCCTCCTTCATCCGATATTATTGACTACTCTGTTATTTTCAGTGAACTTCTCAAATGGTATAAGGATCAACAACCTTCTAGTTCCATTACATCTATAGCACACACAGGTACATCTTTTATTGGTATGACTCCATCCTCTTTTATTGGCTCTTGGGTTCTTGACTCATGCACCATATATCACACTATTGGTAACAAATCTTTATTGTCCTTTTTGTTCTCTCTAAATCCTTTACCTTATGTTACAATGACTGATGGATCTAGAGTTTAGCACAAGATGTTGGGACTGTTAACTTTTTTCCCTTTTTATCCATTGATAATGTTATTTATGTCCTTGGGTCTCTTTTTAACTTACTATCCCTTAGTTGTCTAATTTGTTCTCTTGATTGTGATATTTCTTTTAACAAAGATTTTGTTTCTTTACAGGGCTGAATTTCGAGATAGGTGATATGTATCATATGTGAGTCTCATGGTCTTTATCTTTTTTGCCCCTCTACACATGTTGACACGAATATGAAGTCTCCATCTCTTAATGCTTAGTTAGGTCATCCCAGTCTTGCCAAATTGCATCAGCTTGTTCCTAACTTATCTAAGTTGTCCAATTTGGTTTGTGAGTCGTGTCAATTAAAAAAACATATTCGTAATTCCTTTTCTCGTAATGTCTCACAACATGCTTTGTCTTCTTTTGCCTTAGTCTATTATGACATTTAGGGACCTAGTCGTGTTAAGTCTAATTTTTAGGTTTTCAATATTTCGTTACTTTTATTGATGACTATTTCATATCTACTTGACTATTTTTAATGAAAAATCATTTTGATTTATTGCATTATTTTTAAAGCTTTTATAATAAAATTAAAACTCAGTTTGGTGTTTCTATTTAAACTTTGTGCAATGAATGTAAGACCCAGATAAAATAAAAATAACTTTATTTTTATTTTAATATTTTCTAAAAAGAAATATTTATTTATGGTGTATTATTGGGTGATACAAGTATTTAGGAGTAGTATGAAAATTTAATTAGTAAAATTAGTGAGTTTGGATGGGAAATTGGTGTGGGTCTGGTATATATTGGAAAACATAAATATGAGGGTTGGGGGTGTATTTTACTTGAGATACTGTTGGGATGGTTTCATTGTTTTGAAAGAAAGGGTATGCATGAATTAGTTGTATTCACGTGGATATATGTATCTATATATATGATTTAAGTAATTCTGTTATATTCTGAGTTAGTTTATGATTAAAATAAGTTAGATTAGGTTAGTTATGAATGACTTTATATAAGTTATTACAGGAATAATATTATATTAGGTTAATATTATACTTGGTTAATATTATATTAGGTTAGTATAAGAATGATATTATATTATAAGGTTATATAAAGGAAATTATATATGTTACGTGGTGCAGGGGATAAAATATTGATTTATGGTTAGATGGATACGAGAATTTGGATTTAGGGAATTAAATTGGATTTCCTTTTTGTTTGGGGTTTAAAGAAAGGTAGTTTTAATTCTAAGGGGAACCCGTGAGAGAAAGAAGAGTGCACCAAGTCGTGAGAGGAAGCGTGAGCAAGGCTTTGGAGTCCAGGTAAGGGGAGTGGCCATGCAGTTATCATATATGTAGGATTTTGAATTGTATGTTCTTGTTGCATGTGCATTTGAGGGTGTTATTGGTGACAGGGGTGTTGTGTTAGCTCTATGAATTTCAATGTATGCAAGGTATAGAAGTTACGTGTGATGTATGATGGAGGGGTTGTGATGTATTGGGGAGGAAAAGTAGAAGAAGGGGGTTCTGTTAGAAAGGTTTTGGGCAGAGGACTAATTAAAGTACAAGGCGTGATATTTGCATGGGTTACAGGGGTATAGATGGGTGATGTGAAAAATATGTGAGCGTGAAAGGAGGGAATGTGTGAAGAGTGAATGGAAGTGTTACGTGGAGGTGATTTGGTAGTGATTCTCTTCGGCTGTGTGATGCGAAAAGATGATGATTTGGTAGTGATGATTCTTCGATCGTGTGGTGCGGAAAGATCATGGTTTGACAGTGATGACTCTTTGGTCGTGTGATGTGGAAAGATGATGGTTTAGTAGTGGTGAATCTTCGATCGTGTGATGTGGAAGGGGAATGGTTTTGTAATGACTATTCGTTTGGGTGATGGGGAAAGATGTTTTATTTGGTCGTGTGATACGAAAAGAGGATGTTGTTGTGTGACTCGTAGGGAATTGGTTATGGTGATTAGGTAATGTGGTAGTGTAGAGGAAATATACCAGTGAGTTGTGATGTGAATGTTATGATGTTATGGTTGTGACGTTAATGTTGTGATGATATGTGTTTATGATTTAGTTATTATTGTAGTTAATATGATTATTGTATATTGTGAGATGATATTTCTGGTTCTTCACCCTGAAATGTTGTGGTTGTGATTTCTATCTACGATGATCGTACTTGTACGGGAGCAGATGGTCTTGCAGATAAGACTGAATCGAAGTAGTGACAAGAGTTGAGATTTAAGTTCGGGGATTTATTATTGTTTTTTATTATTGAAAATTTTTCAGACTTGGTATTTTCATATAAAAGTGATATTTTGAAATTTTCAAACAACATTTGTGTTATGTTTAACTTTCGCATTTTTAATGGAATAAAGATTTTTATCTTCTATAAATGTATTATAGAAATATTGTGCTTCAAAAAATTTATCCCGCGACATCTTAAAAATTGAAGTGTTACATTTGATATCAGAGTCAAGATTTTGAAAATCTTTTGTTACTTGGAAGTGAGCTAATATAGTTTTTTTGCTGTGTATCTCTATTGCTTTTTGTTATTATGTCGTGGATTTGACTTTTATTCTAGTTTGCAAATATCTTTTTGATTATTTTAAATGTGCAGTCTTGGTTTATGCGATGCTATTTCTCCATTCATCTTATTAGTTACGCAATGTAGATTAATTTATATGAGGTTTAGGTAATTAAGATTTGTTCAAATAATTGGTGCAGTGTTTTAATTATATAATAAAATTATATAAGAGTTAGGTCACTTAAATTTTGTTTTGGAAAATAGACTTTGGCTCCTGGTGAATTTTATTATGCACGAATATAGTTTTGGTGATATTAATTGCCATGTTTTTTTGGTCACATTGTGCATTGAAATTATATATATTTTTTAATGTTGTTAATCATTTAAATACTATTTTATAATGTATATATATTGGATAGCTTAATATGTTTGTTATGTTGGTGCTTTTATGTGTTCTATGGTTTCTATATTTTTATTGTCACTTTAGTTTTTATTTTATGTTATTCTATTGTTTTTTTATGCGGTGTAATATATTGTTTCTCCTAACAATTATACAATCCATTTTTTTTTATCTAAATTATTGTGCTTGTATATGATGTATGTTTATTTATGAATGCAGTTTTCGATAACGAAAAATTTTGAAGTTGGAGAAAATATATGACTTAGATAAAATTAAAATAATTTTATTATTATTTTAATATTTTCTAAAAATAAATATTTATTTATGGTGTATTATTGGGTGATAAAGTATCTAGGAGTAGTATGAAAATTTAATTAGTAAAATTAGTGAATTTGGATGGGAAATTGCTGTGGGTCCGGTACATGCATATATTCGAAAACGTAAATATGAGAGTTGGGGGTGTATTTTACTTAAGATAATATTGAGAGGGTTTCATTGTTTTGAAAGAAAGGGTATGCATGAATTAGTTGTATTCACGTGGATATATGTATCTATATATATGAGTTAAGTAATTCTGTTATATTCTGAGTTAGTTTACGATTAAAATGATATACTAGATAGATTTATGAATGACGTTAAATTAGGTTAATATGATTTGGTTATTATTGTAGTTAATATGATTATTGTATATTGTGTAAGATGATATTTCTGTTGCTCACCCTGAAATATTGTGGTTGTGGTTTCCACCTACGATGATCATACTTGTACGGGAGCAGATGGTTTTGCAGATAAGATTGGATCGAAGTAGTTGACGAGAGTTGGGATTTAAGTTCGATGATTTATTATTGTTTTCTATTATTGAAAAGTTTTCAGACCTTGTATTTCATGTAAAAGTGATATTCCGAGATTTCCAAACAACATTTGTGGTTGTGTTTAATTTTTAATCGAATAAAGATTTTTATCTTCTATAAATGTGTTATGGAAATATTGTGCTTCGAAAGTAAACAATTTACCTCATGACATCTCAAAAATTGGGGTGTGACAGTGAAAATGGTTGTGAATATCTTTCTCATTCTTTTAAACAATTTATGGCTTCTCATGGTATTCTCCATCAAACTTCATGTGCGTATACAACTCAATAAAATGAGGTGTTTGAGCGCAAAAATAGACATATAGTTGAAACAACTCGCATTCTTTTAATTCATGGTAACATTCCTCAATATTTTTGTAGTGATGTTATTCTTACTGTATGTTATCTCATTAATCGCAAACCCTCTTCTGTTTTAGATAATAAAATACCTCATTCTATTATATTTCCTCACGAACTCCTTTAGTTCATAATTTTAGTCTTGGTCTTGATAAGTTAGCTCTTTGATCACACAAATGTGTTTTTCTAGGTTTTTCTAGTTTAAAGAAAGGATACACATGATTTTCTCCTTCTCTTAATCGCTATTTTGTTTTTGCAGATGTGACCTTGAATGAGTCTTCATTTTATGTTAACAATCATTCTTCTTCTGATATGTGTCCTTCTAATACTATCACTATTCCTGTTATTTATGCTCATGTCCTTCATTTGTGCCTACTCTACCAAGTGTTTCTCAACAACCATCAAATGACTCAATTCAAGTGCCAACAACCTTGTCTCCTTCGGCTTCGACAACTAAGTATACCCTTCCAATTGCCCTCCAAAAAGGTATATGTTCTACTCGTAATATCTCTCTACATTATATTGTTTTAAATTATCATAGATTGTCTTCACCGTTTATACCTGTCTTTCATTTATTTCTTTTGTGACCATCCCAAAATCTGTTATTGATGCCTTAGTCCATCCTGGTTGGCATCAGGACATGCTAGATGAATTAAGTGTTATTGACTGCCTTAAAGCTCGTCTTGTGGCCAAATGTTACACACAAATTTTTTGGTTGGATTATGGTGATACTTTCTCCTAAAGATGGGATCTTTTTGTTTATTTATAGTCATGACTGTTATTCAACAATGACTTCTTTATCAACTAGATGTCAAAAATGAATTCCTCAACGAATATTTGCAAGAAGAGATTTATGTGGAGCAACCTCCTAGATTTGTTACTTAGGAGGAGTCTTATGGGCTGGTACGTCATCTACAAAAATCCTTATATGGCCTAAAACAGTCTTCTAGGACCTGGTTTGGAAAATTTAGCATTGTTCAATAATTTGGTATGACTCGGTGTGTGGCAGATCATTCAGTCACTTGAGTGTTGGATGTGTTTACTTGATAGTATATGTTGATGACATCATTCTTACAGGCAGCGACAGTCATGGCATCTCTCAAATGAAACAACATCTTTGCAACCATTTTCAAACCAAAAATCTTGGAAAACTTAGATATTTCTTGGGTATTGAGGTGGCACAATCTAACTATGGATTATTATATCTTAAAGAAAGTATGCATTGAATATTTGGAGGAAACTGGATTGATGAATTCAAAATCTGTGGACACACCCATGGATCCTAATACTAAACTTGTACCAAAATAGGGAGAGCCTATGTCAGACCCCGAGAAATATTGAAGACTAGTTGAAAAATTGAATTATCTTACAATTACTTGTCTTGACATTTCCTTTGTAGTTAGTGTGGTAAGCCAATTCCTTATTCTCATCTGAAGATCATTAGAATGTAGTTATTCGTATATTAAAGTACAATAAAAGATCTTCTGGAAAAAAGGTTGTTATATGGTTCTAATAACCATACAAGAGTGGTTTGTTATTCTAATGCTTATTTGACAAAATCTCCTTCTCATAGAAGGTCTACATCCAGATATTGTGTTTCCATTGGTGATAACTTGATTTTTTGGAAAAACAAGAAACAAAGTGTTGTGCAAGATCTAATGTAGAAGTAGAATATAAAGCTATGGCCTTTGTCGCTTGTTTGGATTAAGCAATTGCTTATAGAGTTACAATTTGGAGATTTAACTCAAATGACGTTTATATGTGACACTCAGATTGCTCTTCATATTAGTTCTTATCCCATATTTCATGAGAGGAACAAACATATTATGATTGACTGTCATTTCATTGAGAGAAGATTGTAACTAGAAATATCAAGATTGAGTTCGTTAATTCAAGTGATCAATTAGAAGATATTTTCACTAAGTCTTTACGATACTGAGAATTGATTATATTTGGAACAAGCTTGGTACGTACGATTTGTATGCACCAGCTTAAGGGGAGTGTTAGATATATTATTTGTATCTTTTCTTTATTATCTTTTATCTTTAGTTAGTTTGTTATTCTTTTTTATTTTTATTTTGGGCTTAGCCCATATTTCTTTTATTATAAATAAAAGAATGATATGTGTACATTCAACACAAGGGAGATTATCCCCACACATAGTTTTCACTATATTCAACACATATCATGCATAAACATGACTTACGAAAGTCATACTCCTTAGAAAATGATAATCGTCTGATAATATACATATTACTCTGATTGTCTGAAATGGCTATGATAATTGTTGTTATGAGAAAATATCCAATATGCTTTGATAATACTTAGGCGATATAAATTATGATATGTCTAATATGATAATCATATTCCGCTCTGATATCTCGTGTTTGTTAGCTTTGATATTTTGTATTAAAAAGCAATAATATTCTGGTACAATGATTTGATACGAAAGTATTAAGCTTTGAGGTAGATCCTAACAGAAAGACGCACTAAAGGATATTTCTGAGAAATGATACATTAACTTTGATAAAGGTTAAACAATTCACGGGAGCTATGAGTAAGGAGGAGCATACTAAAAGCATAGGTTATTCATTAAGATAGAAAAACCCTAGCATAACTAGACGCTTTCAAAATTATATTGAAATATATTTCATTTAGCATGAGTATTTTTTAAACATAAAAAAGGAGAGATTGTTAAGACAAAAATCGTCTAAAGAAACGAATGTGTAAGCAACCCAAGTTTTGAAGCTTAACAAATAACATTGAACGAAATATTATTATGTAGAAAAACCTATTTGAAATGAATAACGTCTAGTCAAGAAGCATTTATAACGTATGAAGCCAAGAGCTGAAGTAATGCCTTCTAGACCAAACTATTAAAGAGAATTGGAAATCGCAAATAACGTTTATGAACAAGTGTCTCTGATTGAAAATCTCTCAATAGACTTTACGAGCAAGTAAGCTAACTTCTTATGGGAGACAAAAGTATATCTCGTATATAACACTAAGACTAAAAGAAATATGTTAATACAGTGTTATATCAAGCAAAGCCTTCTAGAGAATATTGTTTGATAAGTGACCATCAAACGCTTTAGCCTTGAGAAAGTATATTGTATTCTTATCATATGATGAATACACATTTTTCTCACCAAACGATTCATTAATTAGTTAAATGAAAAATGAAAAATGAAAAAATGTATTAAGCATGCTATATTACTTAACGTTTAAAATATTTAATGCTTGTACACTTCGATACTTATGTACTTTGGGAAAAATATGTTGTAAGAGAAAAAGAACATTTTGGGAATGTTTCTTTGAATCCATTTGCTTTGTCACATCGTACAAGTTCAAATTTCACTTAAAGCTATGAGAAAAAGCTTTGAATCGTACAAAGTAAACTAAAGTTAGACTTCATATCCAAAAGCTACCAACTCTTCATAAGTCAACTTACTTGTCTTACGATCATTTTCAAAAGAAGATATATATATATATATATATATATATATATATATATATATAAAAGAAAGCTTGAAGAGAAAATGTTGTTGAATAACATAAGAAGAAAAAGCAACAAGAAAAGAGAGAAAAGTTCAAAGTGTTATTATATCGTCTAACGTTCAATATCTTTTGAGAGAGAAATCTTTGTAAAGAGAGAGACGCATTCAAGTGTCACAGATTGTATTGTATTTGTATATATTCTCTCATTGAGAGTCATTCATTTGTGCCTTGTGAAAAATTTATTTGTGAATTTGTTGTAAGTTTTCGAGAGAACTCAAATACTTGATTGTTCATCTCAGGTTGAGTTGAACGTCTAGACAGTTATCCAGGGTTAGATATTGAAAAGGCTAAACTTGGTCTAGTGAAGGTGACTAGGTAATCAGAATTCGTACTAATAATCATCGTAAGCAACAGTGGTGAGAATACTCGGTGAGATCCTAGAGAGGCAAAACTTGTGTAATCTTGGAAAAGATTAGTGGAACCCCTTAAGAGTTCTTTAAGGGAGAACTAGATGTAGCTCAAATTGAGTGAACCAGTATAAAAATCTATGATATAATCTTTCTCTATTCAAACGTTTTCCATTTACTTATATCATTACAAACTAGCACCTAATCACCTTGAAACTATTACACTTCATCCTTATAAACCATTTGACGCTAATTTGTGAAAAGAAATTTGAAAACACTATTCATCCCCTTCTATTGTTCTGCTTGCAACTTTAGGAAAGTCACTAGTTATCCACACAAGAGTTGCTCGCATTCTAAAAGTTTCATTCGAGGAAAAATCAAAGGTCTCTACACCATCACTCCATAGGGCACGTAATTAATCCACAAGGGGTTGTAAGTACATATCAATATTATTTTGGGCATCTACTTGCTTGAGATCTTGGATAGGATCAATGAAGTGTGCTTCATACATATATCCAAGGTGGAAGATTGCAAGGAATTAAAAACACTGGCCAAATACTATAAGTATAACTCATAGTTTGAAAAGGATTAAAACCATCAATAGTAAGACCTAAGCGAACATTTCGAGGATCAGAAGCAAATTCAAGATTCATTAAACTAAATGCCTTTCACGTCTCACCATCCCTTGGATGCGTTATAAACCCATTGTTGTTCTCTAAGGAATGTCATCTCATATGCTTTGTAGTCTTACAACACATAAACAATCTTTGTAATCTTGGTTTCAATGGAAAGTAATGCAAAACTTTTACGAGTTACTTTTCTTCTTCATTGGGATCCATTTAGATGTACCACAATGTTTACATGTTTGCAAATCTTTTTCATCGTCTCTTAAATATAACATACAATCATTTATACATGTATCTATTTTGGTCTAGTTAAGACCAAGTTTGTTGATGGTTTTCTTAGTCTCATAAAAATAAAGAGGCAACTTTGCTTCACTAAATGCATCTCTTAACAAATATAGGATCATAATCATTGCCTTGTCACTTAATCCACACAAAATTTTGATATGATATAATCTTATATAAACTCTAATTTTGTGTACTTACTCTCGTCACACAATATTTGATTTCCATCATTGAGAGACTCAGTAAATTTCTTATGTTTCTCTGTTGGCCTTTCATTCAAAACATCATCTACACCCAACGGTTGTGATCTACCTATATTAGTACTTTCTTGCCTATAATGCCCAAATGCTTCATTTATTATTGTTTCTATTGGATTTTCAAAATGAAATGCCTCTTGTATATTATCTTCATTTCTAGAAATACCTTATGTTTGTTTCTCACCATGAAGATTCCATATAACATAATTCTTGGAAATTGTTTAAAAATCAAGTGCTTCTCAACTATGCATCTAGTTTGCCATTTCATAGACCCACATTTGGGACATGGACATCAAATTCTATCTATAAGAGCCCCATTCTCAAAATCAAAATCTAAGAAATTTCCTGCATCAATTAAGTATTCAACTTTATTCCAAAGCTCGGCAATCCAAGATTTATCCATTAGAAAGTACTCATAAAAAAAATAGCAATATGATATTTCATAAAATACATTGAAAAAGAAAATAATATTCATGGAACATAACGAAGATTGAATTAAAACAAAATACTTGTTTCCCAATGAATTTAAAACAACTCACCTTGAAACCTCTATTTCATATAGATTTATGACTGCTAAAGCGAAACTTTGTCTTGTAATGATACACATAATACATTAGTTTGAGCCAGGGACCTCCCACATTTAAGGTTAATCGGTCTCAAAAGTAAGTTCAGCAAAGGCCATTGAATGATGCAGTTAGGTTAAGGGCCAATGCCAAATCAAAAAACAAGTTTTTTTTGGCATTGAAACAACTTCAATTGCATTGAAAAAATGTACTATTGAACCATTTGAGGAATGAAAGTGACAACTAAGGTATTAGAGGTAACATTGATGGCATACTCAGTGAAAACAGAGGTAAGAGATGATACATACCCTTTGTATGATGTTGCCCTATGGTGATTCGTCGAATATGCATAAGCAGTACACCTCATAAACAGAGAAAATATTTAGGGATTGCTAAAAATAAAGAAAATTTTGCAGGAAATACTCAAAATAAAGAAATACCTTGAAGGCCCTGAAGATTGTTGGGTAGGAGACGATGCGATGCAATGAAAGCGACTGGAACTGAGGACTCAACAACGACCACAACTGAGGATGCAACAGTCACTAGAACAAAGGACTTCATTGTCACTGCAATGGCAACACACCTGAGGCCTAGCTAATCATGGAGACCATAAACGATGATGACCTGAGGAAGATGTTAACCTAAGGATGAATGAGGATGAGTTGTGTTGTGGGAAAAAAAATGAAATGGTTGCGTGAAAAATTTGAGGAAAAACAAGGTCGAGTTGCATTCGTTGCAGAGAGAAATCAGATGGTTGGGTGAACATTTTTAGGAAAAACGAGGACGAGCTATGTTGTGGGTTACGATTCGTGTAACAGGTTTGGAAAAGAAGAGAAATGTGAGCATATGAAAGATGATAGGTTTGGAAAACATTTAGTGTAAAAAAAATCTAGAATATTAAAAATTGTATTTTAACAAGATCAGTAATAAGTGAATGTGCTTGATACTTGGATTATCAAGTTAGTTAAAAAAAATAAATTAGATAAAAAAAAGTGTATATTAAATGAATAATATATATAATTTATAATATACTATTTTAAGGTCTATTAATATCGAAGGTGAATTCATATGGTTTTTTAATCTTTTAATAGATAGTTAATAATGTTATTGATATCTCAGTAGACATCAAAATGTAATTTTTGTTAGAACTTTAAAAAGTTATTTTCGAGATTTACTAAGTAGTTGAAGATGTTCTCAACATATATAGCGGTACAATACTATTCCATGCATATATAATTTTCTTTTTATCTTATCTATTCTCTTATATCTCACCTCCATTCCAAGATGAGATGGATGTTCAAAAAACTACCTTTCACACTGTCTAGTTTACGAAGATGCCAACAAGAAAGTATCAAAATTAGAAAATGATTAATGTATATATATTAAAAATAGTGATCAACACTTGATATATTCATAAAGAGAGAATGATGAAAGTGATAAATCAATATGATATACGATGTAATAAGAAAACAGACAAAAAAGAAATGTTCCAACTTTTCTACGATGTAATAAGAAATCAATAATTTAGAATTCTGAAAAATTCATTAGTGTATAAAGAACAAAGGGAAAATTAATTCCAACTTTTCTACATATTACGGTGCATAAATCAGGCTCATGAAGGCTCTCTTTAGTAGCCGCTCTGACATTGGTAACCTTCTTCCAGAAATAGAAAGTAATAAAGCCAAACCCAAAGAAATGTTCAGCTACCAAGTGACCCCATCTCCATGCATGCATCAGAATCACATTAATCCTTCTTCATGCACTGCACTTAACTCGCCGTCAAAGTTCACTCCACACTGTACAACACAGAATCTTATAAATAATGCTTATCACTCAAGTCTTCAACACAAGTGATAAACAAACCATTAGCATATCCTCCTTGCTTCAACACTTTCTTTATCTCTGAAAATGGCTTCCAAAGCTTCCTCATTCCTTGCCCTTGTGCTCATTTCCAATATCCTCATTGCCATAGCAGTTGCTGGACGCAGCATTTCCAAGAACACCAACACACAAGACAAGAAAGAGCCTCAGTTCTTGTTCAAGTCTCATGATAGGGTTTATATTCCAGGCATTGGACCTGTAGGATTTCCACCCAAATTTCACGTTACACCTCACAATCCATTTACTCATGGAAATGGAGGAGTAGGAGCAGGAACTGGATCAGGAACAGGAACAGTAACTGGCCCAGGAACTGGAACTGGAACAGGAACAGGAACAGGAGGAACTGGTTCAGGAACAGGAACTGGATCAGGATCAACTGGTCGAAGTTATGTCCCAGGTGGTGATGACACTTTTGTCCCAAACCCTGGTTATGAGGTTCCCATTCCTGGCACTGGTGGCAATGTTCCAGCACCAGTTCATCCATGAGTTATCTCGTGCATGTTTGTAATGCATCCATGCATGTTAGAGGTAGTTCGTAACGTGTAAGATTGTCTTTTTCTATTTTCTAGTCATAGCAATCGATAAATAAGTGTGTCCATATGCACATTAGTGTGTGTGTGTGTATGGTCATCAGCGTGGACTGCCAAGTCTTTCTGTTTTGTCGTTAATTGTATTTTCTTAAGCTGAATTAAGTGTGACGTAAGTTTTGTTCTTCAGTTCAAAGTAGTTGCTGATGAATGAGTTCAAAAAAGTATAATTTTGCCTTTACGCTTCCAAATTCTTACACCCTCTTCATGTTCATACCCCACAATTTTATATCCGTCTCCATTTATGTCTCTTACCTTCTGATATTCTCTTTTCATGCATAGTTTTTCTGTTGACTTACAGATACACTTTACCAGTACCTAAAATTTCCCATTATATCACCTTTTATGTTTGCAATGCCCACCAATCTTTTTCCTTTTTCATTAGTTAACCAGTGGAGATGTATTACAGCAAGGGTGTCAAATAATTATCAAAGAAAAAAGCATGAACATAGGGTTTAAAATCTATGTTTGTATACTTTAAAGATTAATGGGGGGGCCATCAGCACATGGTAAATCAATGCAGACTTTACATCTAAGCAACAAATCACACTGAACAAATGTTGACATGGACAATACCACAAACTAATATAAATTAAATAAGGACATGATATTCGAAATCACGTTTCAAACCAACCAACTGGTCTTGATTCACAGACTGTACGGAGAACAAGTTATTGAAACCTTTGCTATGGCAGCAAATTCATTTATTTTCCTCAACATCTCACATCATAGGAAAGACATAATTTCGGTACATAAATACGTAGTAGGTGTGCTGTCGGCTAGCGAATAAACCCAACTACCACAATTCTATCACATGCAAAAATAGCTATGCTTCTCTCATGCCAACAAGAAAAAAGTAGAAGCAGGAAACACACAATTACACCTATTACTCTGCATTCTGAAAAGATTTTGATTCTGAGCTATTTAGTATGTAAAGTGTGCTAACCTAAACTCCCTACACATTTACTCTACGATCCTATCTGAGAGAAATTATCACATGACTCTGAATCCATTCATAGTCAATCTCTATGTAACAAATAATTGAGTGGTGTTAATTTTTATTGACTACGTTTCTCATAGATATTTATCAACACCATGTAATAATTTCTCTTTTTCGTACTATGAAATAGGTTGCACCATAGAGTAGTTGTCCTTTAAACCAGAGACAAAAAATATCAGCATTTCAAAAGATCCCTCATTCCAATGTGTACCCGCAAAAAAATCATACTCTGAGGTCACCATCAATTTAAATTTCTGCAAGAAACCCTACACAATTTTGCTATGAACTTTAGCTGTCATTTTTGTTTATCACAGAAAAGGTATAAGAGATGATACTGGTGTATCAGATGTAAGAACGGATCAGATGGAACGTTAAATAAATACTGTGTTATGCAGACATTGGAATTTCCGAACAGAAATTCCAGCTCATAAAGGATGATATATTCAAAAGGGCACCATAAAGGTGACCTTAACAAGTACTGCATGGGATTTGAATTTTCTTCAAAAGAAAATTTTCAACTACAAAAAGTCTGCTCTCTTCTGTTTTCTTTTACAATTCAAATTTAATGAATCATGGTCCCAACTGCATCCCATTTCAGATGTGAAATTCAATCATATAGGATTTTGGATTCTATATATAATCTGTTTATTTTTCATCTCACTAATACATATCATTATCTTTTATTTTCTTTCTGTTGCTGTCTTTCCTCCATTCATACATGGTACACCATAAAAACTGTACATTTATCATTTTCTATTGTTATGAGTGTTACGAGAGATAAACATAAAGTAAATGTAAGACTAATTAAAAAAAAGGGGTCCTACCATAATTAATTTTATATATTTCTCACTGGTAATTTGACAATTCATGTTAATAAATAACATGAAAGATTCAACATCAACTTAGGTAATTGTTACAAGAGCTGCAACTGTGTAACTAATTTGATCATATTTTATGCCAATCACCTGAAAATATGAGTATACTAATAAGGTATTATGGGTGTTGTGGAATCTCCTTATCCAAGTATGACATGCTAGGATCAGATCAGAACTGCACATGCCTAAACCCTCCAGGTATGGAATTAGACCTGCCACACCACCTTGTAAATGTCAGAATAAAAGGAAACGAAGTATATGAAAATTAAAAGAACCATACTTAGGAAAGTAAATACAAAGTCCATGAATGTAACTGTAGTAAGCATTTTCAGAATCTAGAAAAATTCAGAAGCCTACAAAATAATGAATTTTGATGATTGTTCCTTCTATATGATCACTAAGATTACCAAAATAGCATTCATTGATCCCCAATGAAGAAAAATTTCCACTTCTTTAATCAATACCAGCAAAGTTGCATTATAACTGTTCAAAATCTTCATTCCATCATGTTCTATTTATGTTGCAAGTAATATAAGAAAAGAAAAAGAAGTCATGAAAAAAGGTAACATCCCTCTAACGTAACATGGAAAATAAACAATACAACAAGAAGCAAGCTGTGTATAGATTATCATTATAGAAAGATGAAGAAAATCTGATAAAGCGATTAACATCGTAGCATCTATATAGTGAAAGGAGAAATGCAATTTTTATGGCATAGGCCAAATAAAAAAGTGGGGTGGGAACCTGTTCATTCGAAATAAAATATAAAAAAAATGCTGGTTTTGTGTGGTTTTGAAGGAATCAAATGTTCACAATTTTGAAGATGATGAAGGATAGGAAACCCAGGAAAATGAGGAGGAAAATGTAATCTACAAAGACGAAGAATCTGGTGGACCCATGATTCCTATTCTTCTTGATTTTGGCCACGGAATTGTCCATTTCTTCCAGCTTCGCCATTGATTCGAATTGCAGCTTTGTGTCCGAAGAGAACTATTTATTGAATCTCATGAAACGAGGAATCACAATGAAAATGAAAGACCATATATTCTATTTGCATATCTCACCTTCATTCTTGGTGTGCACGTATTATGTTTTTTTTTTTTTTGCATCTTGCTCCGGTGTTTATTATTTTCCTATGATCATTAAATGGTTAACTATGGTATTAAGTAGCATGAT
Organism: Vigna umbellata; assembly: GCF_029865625.1. Lineage (NCBI taxonomy): Eukaryota > Viridiplantae > Streptophyta > Magnoliopsida > Fabales > Fabaceae > Vigna > Vigna umbellata. Next base: position 26,404,718 of record NC_142170.1, read on the forward strand.
TAATGTTAATTGGCTTATTCAAAATTATTCACATTATTTTTAATTACTATAATTAATCTTGATAACAGTGGTAAATGTCATCATTAAATTATACATGATACAGCCATGACATTTTTTATTTTCTATTGATGATGATCCTACCGATCCAAAAGGCATAATTGGAACTAACGTTTAACAAGGTCTTTTATTATAAAGTAGTCTAAATTTATACTTGTTTTTGAGACATTACTACACGTTATTATTAAATCTTAATAGTTAGATTTAGTAATTGTTATTTTTTTCCTTTCTTATTATTTATTAGATTGTTATTATTTTTTTAGTATTATTCATACTTCATGTTAATTCTATAAATATTATAATATTATTTTAACAAGAATATAGACTCACAGCTCGTATTAATCCTATAAATATTATAATAGTTTTGAAAAGTTACTCACTTCACAATTAACATTTCTATTCTTATACAATACATCTTAACTTTCTTATTGACTTTGCGTCAAAAGTCTTTAGAGTGGATTTTCTTCTTTAATTCGACAAAAAAAAAAAACAATCAAAACATATTAGGATCTTGTTATCTATCCGCAAAATCCATATTCACACCATTTTTTTCCTCTTTGCACCACATATTTTCATTGTGTATGACTGCCCAAGAAAGCCTGGGTTCCTGCAAGTATTGCAATTTTAAAGTTAATGAAAACTAGTTTTGGTTATCTTTAGATAAGATGACAATTTACACCATACAATGAAAACTAGCCATTCCAAATGAATTTTGTAAACATTACATTTCAATTATAATTTATAGATGTGTATATTGACGTGTAAAGTTTCATGACATTAATAAAGTTTTATATGAAATACAACGTAATTACTATAATAATATCACAAATTCATGTTTTCTAATTACAAATAAATATGTGAAATGAGTTTTAGTAAGGATCACAAAATGGATTGGGTTTCCATGTTAGTTCGCCAGCTTGCCGATATTTCCCTTAAAAGGATGGATTAGGAGTTTTAATTTTTTTTTTTTTGTATGATAGATTAGTCTATTCTGTTCCTTTTTTGTGAGCCCACGGTGAAATGAGGCTAGTTTGACGTCAACAATATGATACCATTGCTTATATAAATGTTTCAATTATCTTTGTGCTAAAAAAATGTATAAATAAATTTTAAAAATTTGGGTAAGATACGTTTTTAGTTTTTGAAATTTGGTGTAAAATTAGAATTCGTTCATGTTTAAAACTTTGATACATTTTGGTTTTCAAACTTTAAAAATGAATTAATATAGTCTTTTTAATCTAAATTATGTCAAATATTTTGACATGTCAAATGTGTTTCATACTAGCACTTGAGTTATTAATACTATTTAATATGTTTTCGTTTCAATGTTAGTTGGAAAACATATTTGACACGTAAAAAAAATTAATATAATTGAGTTAAAAAAAGACTATATTCAATTATTTTTAAAGTGATTATAAATGCTTTAGACATAGACAACTTTTTTGTGGGAATGAGAATCTAACGATTGAAAGATAGCTTGGATTAGGTTGGAAAACATTATGTAAATCTAAGAAAGAAGGGGGAGTTAGGCATAAGAGATATTGAAAACTTTAATTTAGCATTATTGGCTAAATGGAAGTGGATACTAGGTATAAAGGACCATTGTGTGTGGAAAGAGGTACCCGATTAAAAATATGGGTCATAGAGGAACTTGTATGTAAATAACATAGGAAAATGACACTTGAACAACCATTTTTGACAACATTTAGACACGCGCACACGTGTCAAAATCTGAGTGGTCCAGTTGGAAAAATTAAATGAAAATGGACCACTCAGATTTTGACACGTGTGCGCGTGTCTAAATGTTGTCAAAAATGGTTGTTTAAGTATTATCTAGGAATGACTCATGGTGATGGAAGGATCTCTGCAAGTGTGTGGAAGTTTAGAGCAAGGAACTTGGATAAACAATTCCATTGAGTGGAAAATAGGAGAAGGAAACAAAGTCAAGTTTGGGGTTGAACCACTATGTCGTAGCTTCCTTAGGTTGTACATGATCTCTAACTGTAAAGATAGAATTATATGGGAGGTAAGGAGTTGGGTAGATAGCTCTTGGGTGTGAAATCTAACATGGAGAAGAAACATATGTGAATGGAAACAACTCATGAGGTACAACTACTTCAACTTTTAAATGGCAATAGACTCAGAAAAATAATGCTTAGATAAATGGATTTGGAAGGATGAAAATGATGGTGTATTATATGCTTATAATATATTGTAGGGAAACATAGAAGAGGAAGAGGGTAACATATTTCTAACATTAGATTCTTTTATAGTGATTGATATCTTTTGTCTTTTTTTTTATGCTTCAAATTTTGTGAACTAGTAACTTTTGTATATTTTATGTGTCAGGTAGTCAAATTATGCATTGGTTCAATAAAAAATGAGAGATTGATTTTAAAAAGACATTTTCCATCTTTCTTGAAAGGAAGTACTGGCAACGTGAAATGGTCAACATTAGTATCTTCTTCTTCACTAACATATACATTTTTTAGGAAATTGGTACTGGGGTTGGAAACATATGTAGTGCTCTTCTTTGGCTATGATTGGTGTGAATCTATATACATGTTTTGGGTAGACATCTTTTACATGACTTTGTTCCATTGCACCCTTTGTTTTAGCCAATGTATTTGTCCAATAATGCTATCTTTGTGTCAAACACACCGAACTTTCTTGTATTAGTTGTCCACATGGACAATCCATTATGTGCAAAAGTATATATATATATATATATATATATATATATATATATATATATATATATATATATATATATATATATAGTCCATCTTGTTGGATGTTGTTTTTTTTTTATGGTTCATTATGTTATGTCTTCTACACTTTTTATGTAGAGGAATATCATATATACATTTTTTTAAGTGTTCTACTATAATTATTTTTTTATTTTTTACTGATAAAAAATAATATATATTAATATTAATCGAAAATTGTGTTTAACATTAACGAAAAGATATTATTGATGTTTTAAAAAAAATGCTATATATCATTAACTAAGAAATACTACTAACCTATATTAGAAAAGAAAAATAAAATTAATGAACACCACCTAAAAATAATTATAATAGACTTTAACTTAAAAAAAAATCTCTATAAATAATGTCTGAACCTCAATTCAACTAACAACGTTTCAACTAAAATTGAATAAACAAATTTCAACTAAGGTTAGACTAAAAAAAATGAATATACCACAGATTAAAGAGAAGAAAACATAAAAATTTTCTGATTCTTTTTTTTTTCAAAAAATTGAAATTATTTAATTTTAAGTAATTAAAATTTTAACTAATATATCTCCAAATTCCTATTAAATTATTGGGAAGAGAGCTCAGAAATTCAGAAGAGTGTAGACAGTGCTTGATTTGGGACCAGAAACTGAAGGGCCTCACTTAGAAAATCCAAATCAATCTAAAGCTTTGCACCATATAAGGTTCATCTTGCTTCTTCCCATTGTTGGACCAGTTTTTATTGGATATTTCTACAACACTTTCATTTCTCATTTTTTAAGTCCAAACCCACTGCACCAGGAGCACTTATTCAAAACCATATTTATTATTAATACTTTTAAATTATTCTATGCCTTTTTTTTAATTGCTTGCTTATTTCCTAGGTCATTTTTTTTTTCAATATTCAATATAATTTTATATAATAAAAATTTGTTTTTTTAATTAATTATAGTATTTCGTAAGAGATATTTTCTGTTGTACATAATAAGTGTCTAGTTTTAGTACATTATTTTATGTGTAACATCCCAAAAATACAGTATAAACTATATAATAGAATAATTACAATTAATCATAATTTAGATCAGTCTTAAAATTTAAAACGAGCGTACGGTTCTTGGCCGAACGGCCTTTACAAAATAGCAACACGCTTAAACTGTACCAAATCAGCAAACATGACCGAATGGTTTACAAAATGAATTACCGATCGGTCAAATTACTCAAAGGGAAAGGTGACCACCTTACATTCAAACTAAACTACTGACCGAACGTCCTATTGTTCGGTTTTCACTTCTACTTCCACCAAATTTTCTTCTTCTAGCGCCTCTTCCAGCAGCTCGTCTCCTTCTGCTCACATCCACACGGATGATCATTGCAACGACAAGGACGGACGTACAAAACAAGACAACACAAGGAAAACACAGGGTAAGCTTATGTAATTTAATTCAAGTATTACACATACATTTCACATATTCAGACACATCCAATACATTTTATCATACACTTCAAACAAGGCCTATCACTAGACTGACTGTCCAGACAGTATGAATTCTGTGTAGCTATGACGTTCGTGCACCCGGGTGATGTAGTAACTGGAATACTCTCATCAGCTGCCACCCGAGGTTAGTCCGTTCCGTCCAAAGTACCCCTAAGGACTAGGACCTCCTGTCGTTCCCACACATGACCTACCCTCCTCTACGTGAGGACGAGTACTCACGGAACATCAGGATAAACCGCCAGCTAAGCTTTACCACATTCATACTTTACAATTTCAATAGTCATACATGAGTTGTTCCTCCCCGGAACGCTCGTTCAACAATCACAACGTTTCCTTCATCTCATATACTCTTCATCATTTATTATCCATCATTTTACTTTCATCTTTATCATCAATATTAAGACCATCAAATACCGAGCGTTCAGTCCTCACTAAGAACGAGGATGAACACTGTGGAGGAGACCAAGAAGTCGTCCGTTCTAGATCAGAATAATACCGAGAGAGTTACGATTAGGTTTTAGGAATAAACCGAGTACTATCATATTCTATATGACGAACGTTATTCACTACTTAAAACAGTTGAATGAACAGACTCTCGTGAGTTCAAACCAATACTCAAAGAATAAATCAAGTATGGAGGTTCTAGGCCGGATCCAATGAAGGTAGACACGTCAAGACATTATCGAACCATATTTAGAATAGTTCCTATACAGAAATCCCATGTCAGTAAATGACCGAGCATGGTAAAGGAAAATTCTACTGAAGTTGGACGAACACTATTTCATCAAGATTGATTTACTATGAACGAGTACGAACGCTTGGTATAAGACCGAGCGCTACTCATTACAAGAGATTGGTGTGAGACCGAGCACTAATAAACTTCAAATAAAAGGTTTGATAAATCTATTAATTTACTATTGAAATGGTGGTTACGAACGACAATAATATACAATTACCTATATATATATACATATTAGGTTTATCACATTAGACTCAGGTACAACTATGTTTGGCCGAACGCTCAAACGTAGCACTATTACAATAAGGCGCTCGTCCTCAACTGGAATTCTTCCCAAATGAAAGAATTCAATTTCAAAGAAGTTTTCTAGAAACACCGAACGGTCAAGGACCGTTCAATGCCGAACGTTCAATATCATAGGGGAAATTTCATATTCAATATTCATTTACATTCGAATTCATTTATCAGCATATAACTTCATAGTTTCATACATTCATACAATCCATATCATATAAGTTTCATATATTTCATACATCAGAACATGGCAACCATCATATATCATATAGTCAAATATCACAACAATCATACTTCACTTTAATTTAGTAACTCAACGAACGTTCATGCAGCACATGAAACATACTAAATTAAATTAAATAAACTTCCCTTACCTCTAGTGTGAACGCACGTCCTTCAGACTAAAACTCAGTTCGCGGAAATAAGATTTCTGCTACCCTCAACGCTCAACCAAACTCTTCAAACTAAAACAAATTACAGAAAACCAAGATTGGTTCAGACAAGGTGACCGCATGCAACCAGAGCTTGGTTTGCATGTTCATACGAACGAACAGCTAGGGACGAGAAACTTACTAGTTTCAGAATCCGGAACTGTTCGACTTAAATAAAAGCTTGGGATGCCGGAAATGCTCCTACGGTGCCTGAATGATGATCGGAGAAAAGAAAGGGTGAGTTTTCTTAGAGAGAAGATAGATTTTCTAGTGAGAAGGAGGGGGAATGGAAAGTTCAGAATTTTGGGAAGAAGGTTGCATGCAGAAGAGAGTGGGACAGAAGTTTTCAGAAAAATCATTTTCTTCCCACATCAAAACGAGCGTCCGCTCTTTTGCTGACACCTGCATTCCACTATTTGATTTCTGATCCTCGTTGCTTGACACCTGGCGTCCATTCAGAGGGGTTTTGGGTGCGTTTTTAATGAGCTGACAGGAGAGATTTGGGTGCGTATTTACGAGGTCTGACATTATGTGAAATTTACTTTTGCTTCCGTAGTATAAAATATCATTTAAAATTCAACGAAATGAAAAAAATTCAAAAAAAGTTTAAAGTATTTAATAAGTTTATGCACTATTTTTACATAGTATATACGCATAAGTAGAAGCACGTTATAAAATATCTCTCAAATGAAATTACAACTATACTTGTGGTTTTTTTTAACGAACATTGATTAAAAACATATAATTACATAACTTGTTCTTTATAATTTTAAAAAGTTTGGGTTAAAATGAATTTTTAGATTTCTAATTTAACAATGAATTTCTAAAATTGATTTCTCGATAATCTTTCGCTAATTAGTATTCATGGCCATGTATTGGAAAAATAATACTACCTTCTTCGGTGTCTTTAAATTATAAAAAGGTATTTGATATTTTATTTATTAAATAGAAAAAGGGTGTTATCAACATAAAACACTTAAAAACATTACATTTTTTTTATAAAGTTTATTCTTCACACAAATACTTTAAAATTTATCATAAAAATATGGAGTATTTTTTTATGAAATGTGATGTCATCACAATAAGTGTCATAAAATTTTATTACAAAAAAAAAATGATTTCATTCTATATTGTGACACCAAACATGTTATAATATTAATTTGTTTTTTTACTAAATACAATTAAGAATGTTGTTATTAATTGTGATGAGAAGATTCGTCACAAAAACTGGAAGTCGTTTAAGTTAAATAAGATTCATTTAATTTTTTAATTTTTTTTTTAGAATAAAATGTGTAAGTTGAAGTGGGAAAACACTAGTGAAAGATTATAATGTCGTTTAAAGAAAAACAATTATGCTTTAATTGAGTAATGACAATCAATTCTTACCTGATACTCATGAGATAAAGTTTAAAGAGAAGGTCATAGAAAACACTAAAAAAGAACAATGGTTGCAAACGTGGAATTAATGGGCATCGTTAATGCAATATGAGCAATTTTTAGAAAATTATTTTAATTATTGTTTTATTTTTATTTTATTTGAGCTTAAATTGTCAAAAGGTGGAAAAATATAAATAGGTTATTTGTGTTTTAAAAAAAGGTAATAAATTATATTTAGAACACAGATACTTTAATAACACACAGTAAACAAGATAATGACAAATCAAGTAGTATGTTTGTCATAATTTGAGTCTGATTTCTTTTATTAATTTCTATTTTATCTTTGATATTGTACTTTATGATTAGTTTTTTAAACATATTTTGTTTTAATCTAGTTTCATCTTTAACATTTCCTTCTAATGCATAAACTTTTAATTGAGAAGACAAATAAGCAAATTACATATATGTATGAAATTGGTCAATAATATAAATAATTTACATATAAATTTTGTAAAAATTGTAAACTTCTATAATAAAAAACACTATAATTTAAATGAAAAATAGTTATTTGGTAGTCTTCTTATAAGAATTGATATCAAATTAATTTGGTCCAAAATAAAGATATTGAACAAATATCAAACCAAAACTTTTGAGAATCACTTATATAATATTTCAAAGGTAATCTAAATCTTATCGAGTTAAAAGCTTTAGATTTCAGGTACCAATGTTGTTGATGTAATAATATATGTGTGGTATCATCGAAATGATAATGTAAAATATAAAAGAAAAATAATATTGTAATACTCCATAAAAAATATACTCGGTTAAAAACTCTCTTTAATAATATAATAATATTATTAAAATTTTAAATTAAAAAATAAAATAAAAATATTACTATTATTATAAGCGATAATATTTAATGCTTTTTAATAATATGGACGTATGATCACTAAAAAAAACCATGTTTATTAATTTGGACTCTTTTCAGGAATAGTAGGTTTGGGTGAGTGACTTAACGTTGTGATAATTTGTGGCCATATACATCACTCAGTTATTTTCGTAATCTTATCTGTTTGCTGTGCAATGCAATCTTCTCTTTCCATTATTTCTTCTCGTGCTTGCTTCCTTTACTTTAGGTTGCAAACTCCATTCTTTTTCTTTCATCGTTTGATTAACTTTTTATAGAGTTTTACAAAATTTAAAAATCTTCTCCTAAATCAGAATTAGTTTATATATATATATATATATATAGCTATTAATTACTAAAAATTATTTTATATAAAATGTAATTTTAATTTACAAAAGAAGAATCATTTTTTTATCTTAAACTTTTACGGAGAAAGTTCTCGATTGATCCTCAGATAAGTGTCGTCGGAACGGTTATCATTTCGGTAATTTCAAGGAATTTATAAATATATATCAATTTATATATACTGAATCTTTACATAACATATATTGTTTTTGTTTGACTCGGGGCTTTTAGAGTATAAAATAAATATAACTTCCCTAAAAATTCAGCTAATATAAATAAACAATTAATAATACTTCAAGTTATTACATTTTTCAATATATATATATATATATATATATATATATATATATATATATATATATATATATATATATATATATATATATATATATATATATATATATAAACAATTTAGAACCATAAATACCAATTACCAAAAAGAAAGTGAATTAATGTTTTGATTAAATATATGAATAATTACAACATTCTTATTAAATGAATAAAACTAGTTTGATTTTAGAAGATTAATATTAAGTTCAAACAATAAATATAAATAATTAAATACGTTCAGTAATCCACTTTACATTGATATAAAATTGTGATAGTTTTCATGATGGAATGATTTCATTACAAGAATATATTGATAATCTTTTATTGAATTGTATATTCATTGTAAATTTATTGATATATTTTACTAATGAATTTCAGTAATCCACTTTACATTGATATAAAATTGTGATAGTTTTCATGATGGAATGATTTCATTACAAGAATATATTGATAATCTTTTATTGAATTGTATATTCATTGTAAATTTATTGATATATTTTACTAATGAATTTCAGCATCAATAAAAATATTTATTAATAATATATCTGTTGATAAAATTCATCAATTAGATAAATTAAAAATTTTATTATTAACGAAAATTTTTGTTATAATATATTTGTATAGAATTTGTTGGAATAATCCGTTGGTAATTGAGTATGTGAAATTAAATTTTCCTCATATTCGACATTTTCATTTTTCCCTTTTTCACGAACAACAATTTCCATTTGAATTGAACTTGGTTGTAATCATTTAGTGTGATTGCTCATATATTGGACATAAGGGTTATTGAAGTGGTGTCATGTATGCATCAATAAGTGCTGTTGAGATGTGGTGTAATTATTAGGTTTAGGTATCAATTGATAATCTAGACTATAATCATACACTTACTAAAAAAAGTATCATTTAGTGAAAAGTCGATAGAAATTTCATACACTAAGTTGAGGATTAAAGTTACCGATACTTAACTAGAAGTGTATAAATTACTTTATCATTTGAGAGACTGTTAGAAGAAATTGCTTTAGAACAAATAAATTATTGAAAGTCTAGAAAGTTTGATGGGTGTTAGTCTCTAGAGCCAAATTTAATTATTATCTTTTGAAAAAAGTTAGTCTTTATTCTTTCATTTGATAGGATATTTTATGATTTGTAATACATTAATGATAAATTTATTCACATACTACAATATATTATACATTTAAATGAAATTAATTTTTTTTTATATTGTTATTTTCTCTCATAGAAAGAATAACACCTTTCTCGTAAAATGTATGGAATACATATATATTGTATTTTTTTTCTCCTCCCCTCATATATATATATATATATATATATATATATATATATATATATATATATATATATATATATATATATATATATGTAATTCTTGGAGCATAATACATCTAATTAAGCTAAATTGTTAATTTAAAATTAAATAATATATTCATATGAAAATCAATCCATATTTATTGAACTAATTGCATCAAGAAGTTGATAAAATAGAATATTATAAATAATTATTTAAATAAAGAAAATTTATTGTATTTTTTATGTTTGTGCAAAAATAACATTAAATAATTACTATAATTTTCACTACAAGAAAATTATTAAATAGTAACCAATTTAAAATAGATTCTAAATTTGTTATTAACATTAGCTATCAAAATTTTGGTTAAAACAATTAGTATCTCAACTAATTACTAATTATTAGTTTATAAATTAGTATATAAATTATTTACTATAGTTTTAGTCTCTAAAGTTAATTATCATTTAAAAACTATCCTTATAAAAGTTAATAATATTATGAGAGTATTATTTGCTCTCTTAAGTTATCATGCAATTGTTTTGATGACATGACAACTTTATGGAGTGTGAACACGACAGCATTTAGCAACCACAACAACTATAGAAAAAATTGGCAAAGTAACATCAAAATGATGTTTATGTTGAATGTTTGGATGTAATTATGTGTGTGACCGACAAGAACAAAAGGTTGTGGTAGAACCGTTGGTTGGTGATAAGAAAAATATTCTGACCTAGATTCTTATGATAAGATAAAAACTATTTTGTTGAATATAAAGCCAATACACCTTTACTGAGAAAATTTGAATAAGATTGAAATTTTAAAGATCCAATTATAAATATACATTAGACAAGAAAAAATTGGCTCACCTTACATATTGAGTCCTTTTGTCAACGAACTTTTTGGAGCTTAATTCTTTCTATGGAGTTGTGCTTAAAGTCAAATCAAAACAAATAAGATTATTTAAAAAGCAAACAACACCTTAGAATCTATTAAAAGAATAGCTAAAAGTTCAGTGAAAGGAATTTAATAATAGTTTTATGTATTTGTTATTCATATAAACCTTTTGCATCAGAAATAAAGAGACGAAACCTTACTTCATTAAATTAAATTTTGGGAATTCAAGCTGTTCTAGATCGAAATGTAATGAATACCAATACTTTCATATACTCTTAATTATTATCTTAGTACATTTTTATCTCGAAACAACAATAATATTTTACAAATATTTAGGCTTTTATTCTGCTTTCTTATCTTTAAAGATTTCACTACTTCGTAATATTTTGTATTGATTTAAGACAAATGATTTCACTACACGAGTTTATATATAGTAGTTGTATTGTTTAATAGTTAGTCACTTGTATGCAAAACCTTCATAACATAATTTGCAGTACGTGATCAAATTATTTGTGCGCTTGACATTATTTGTAGGAAATTTTAATAATTTTCTTGATGAATTTATGCTGATAAAAAAAAATCTTATAATACAACATTAATATTAATATATGAGTTTAAAGAAAGATTCAGTTAAAAAATATGATAATAATAAAATCTGAATGTAATTAGTAAAAATTATATCATCTTTTCATAAAAATCTTAAAATAATAAATTAATGAATCTTAACCATTATATTATATTTATTTTTTCATTTTTATTTAATAAGAGACTTAGACTCACTCTTAAATTTTCATATAATGCAAAGACATCACCAATTTATAATATTAGAAAGCAGTTAAGAGATGTACTTAAAGTATTATAGGATTACAGTATTTCAGAATTTACTAAGAAATTAAAACTTCAGGCACTAGAGTATTCCAAAATATGCCCAGAATTTGAAACTTAAAACACAACAAGGTTCTTCAAAAGGACATAAGAGAACTAAGAATTCCTAGTGAGTCTAAGTTGCAGCATTATCTTCATTTCTCTCCAATGTTGCCTCTAAAGAAACCTCATCTTCCTCTGCTCACATCCAAGTGGATGATCATTGCAAAAGAAAACACATACAACAAGCACACAAACAAGCAAGGGTGAGCTAATTATATAAAAGCATGCATCATATCAAGCACATAACATACAGGAGTTAACTTAAATCAAAGCAGTTTAAGGCATACATCCTAGCATGTTATCTTCTAGACTTGACTCGTCCGGACTTTAGAATGATAGTCGAGCTATGGCGGGTCCTGCACTCGTGGTGACTTATGAAACTTGGGTTCCCCACCCTGCCACACTCACGAGGTTAGCCTGTTCCCGGCCTTGAGGCATACTGGAAGCCCCCAAGACTAAGACCTCCTGCTACTCTTCACCACATGGATTAATCCCTCTACTTGAGTACGATTAGCCATTGGAGTTTCAGAATGACCCCCAAGACTGAGCTCCTACTTTCATTCTAAAACACTAAGAATCTCACCAAGAGATCCTACTCTGATGGAACTTGATTTACAACTTGGATCATACTTTCATCACTTTGTAATCATATACTTTCTGCCAAAACCAACATATACACAATCTCAACAATATACATCACTCACCACTTACAAATTATAAAAATAACATCTCCACAATTGAACCTAAGTTAATCAATATCAAGAATAAAAAACTCCAACTAATCCACAACAGCTCATAAAATGCATCAATTTTTACATACCTACAAGTAATATAATTATTGATTAACACTCACGTTTCAATATAATAAACAACTATCCTTACTTTATTATATATATATATATGATACGTACATTATCTTATAAATATATAAATTTACATTATATTATTATATATATATATATGATACGTACATTATATTATAAATATATATATTTACATTATATTATATATATATATATATATATATATATATATATATATATTATATATATATATATATATATATATATATATATATATGATCCTTACTTTGAATTCCAAATACACAGTGACTGATTTTCTAAAATTATAATTTACTAGAAATTAACACATGATAACTTTATGCATCTACAATCAACTTGTTTTATTTTATTTTCATCCTAGTAGAGATCTTTCTTTATCTCAATTGGTCACCAGAGAGGACCCAGATGTCTGAACGCATCAAACTCACCTTCGACGCCAACACATATGACTAATCACAACTGTCTGGACCAGGCCAGGGCTGCTCTATGATCAGGGATGTGCCAACTAAGGTTTTTAAGGTTCCTCTATCCTACCAACAAAGAAAGGCTCTCAATAATTAACAATTAATTTATTTAAATTATCTACCCTGTTCTCTTATGCTCTAAATCTGAAATGTCTAATTTTAATATTTTCACTTCCTCTCATAGCAACCTAAAACAGTACCTGTACATCTATTTAATACCCATATACATGCTATTACAGAACCCTTACTCCTGACCTTCCAACAATATCAATTTCAGCCAACAAACTCATTCAAAACAAATTAAATTCATCACATCACAACATGCACAATTTCACAGTTTCAATTATAACACCCAATACAATAAAAGTCATAAAACAGTTTCACAAGAGCACACTAGTTCAACATTCATATGCATATATTTTTATAAAATAAATTCATACAAAAATAATTAGCTCCCCTTACCTTGGAGTTGAGCAGTATAGCCAACTAGAGTTCCCTAACAGTGCCTTCACAGAGAAAACCCAAACAGTGCCCTACAACCACCTAAATGGTGATGGAAACAGCTCTTAGAGCTAGAACAGGTAGGAAATCGAAAGGAAATACTACCCAGCTGCATGCAACCAGTAAAGTTGCATGCCCTAGGTTCAAGAAAAGGGGAAAAATTGACTTACCCGTCCAAATCGAAAACTAATCGGATGGATAGGAAGCCCTCAACTCCGTGAGCGAAAGAACACCACCTAATCGAAATTTCAACGGTTCAAATGAGTGTAAGGGTAGAGAGAAGGCAGAGAAGGAAGGAGGAAAACTGAGTTTAGAGAGAGAAGGAGAGAAGAACTGGAAAGTGGCTCAGAGTTGGAAAAATGAAGGAACCCCTTCTAAGTCAGGGTGCCTTTGGCCCTTTGGGCCTAGCTGCAGGGTCCAATAGCCTTATCTACAGGCTCTTACATTCTCCCACACTTCAAAAAATTTCGACCTCGAAAATTAGACTTACCAATGAATAGTTGAGGATATGACTCGCGCATCTCTTCCTCAAGCTCCCAGGTAGAGTCACCCGTTCTATCATCCCAGATGACTTTGACCAAACTGACGGTTCTGCCTCTAAGCCACTTGTTCTGGCTCCCCTCAATTCTGACTGGCTGTACCTCCATGGATAGATCTTCTCTGACACTAATATCTTCAGCTTCTAGTACATGAGATGGATTTGGTACATATTTCCTAAGCTGTGAGACGTGAAAAACTGGATGGAGGTTAGCCAGCCGGGGTGGCATTGCTATCTCATAAGCTACCGGTCCTATGCGCCGTAAGATCTGGTAAGGACCAAGATACCTAGGAGATAGTTTCCTAGCACGAATGACTCTTCCTACACCAGTAGTAGGAGTCACTCGGAGGAACACATGATCCCCAACGGCAAACTCCAACGGCCTGCGTCTCCGATCAGCATAGGACTTCTGCCTATTCTAAGATGCCCGCATCCTCTCCTGTATAAGCTTCACCTTCTCCGTGGTCTGCTGAACTAGTTTTGGTCCCGTCAACACTGTCTCTCCATCGTGGAACCAACAAAGAGGTGTTCTGTAGCGTCTCTCATATAATGCTTCGAACGGTGTCATGCCGATACTGGTCTGGTAGTTGTTGTTGTAAGTGAACTCAACCAGTGGCAAGATCTCATCCCATACCCCTAGGTGATCCAAAATGCAAGTCCTCAACAAATCTTCCAACGATTGGATCGTCCGCTCAGACTGTCCATCCGTCTGGGGATGATAAGTTGAGCTCATCTGTAGTCTGCTTCCCATCTCACTCTGAAGGGTTTGCCAAAACCTAGATGTGAACCTCGGGTCTCTATCTGATATAATACTCGAAGGCACCCCATGTAGTCTCACTATCTCCTTAACAAACAGTTGTGCTAGCTTCGCCATAAACATTCTCAAGTCGATTGCCAAGAAGTGGGCACTCTTGGTCAATTGGTCCACTATTACCCATATTGCATCGTGTCTTCGAATAGTGCGTGGCAACTGGGTGACAAAGTCCATAGCAATGCTATCCCATTTCCACTCAGGTACCTCAAGCTGCTGCAGCAGACCTCCAGGTCTCTGATGCTCTATCTTAGCCTTCTGACAGGTTAAATAGGAGGCAACAAACTGAGCTACATCCCTCTTCATACCGGACCACCAAAAAGACTCCTTCAGGTCTTGATACATTTTAGTCATGCCAGGATGCATGCTAAAGCGACTCTTATGACCTTCTTCCATGATCAACTTCTTCGATCTCGAATTGCTAGGGATACAGACTCTGCCTTTGAACCTCAAAATACCATCAGTCCCCAAAGCAAAATCTTTACCTTGTTCAATTCCAATCAAACTGGCTGACGTTTAGAGCTCAACATCTTTGAATTGCTCTTCTTGGACACGTTTCAACAAGTCATTGGACACCACCAAATTATCGCATCTAATACTATCAGCTTCAAACTCCACCTGCAATCTCAAATCCCTAAAGCTCTCTACTAATTCCAACTCCCTAATCATCAAGCAAGAAACATGCACCAATTTCCGACTCAGAGCGTCAGGTACTACATTTGCTTTCCCCGGGTGGTACAAGAGTTCAAATTCGTAGTCTTTGAGGAACTCCATCCATCTCCTCTGCCTCATATTCAGTTCCTTCTGATCAAACAAATACTTCAAACTCTTGTGGTCGCTGAACACCTGAAATTGAGCTCCATACAAGTAATGTCTCCAGATCTTCAATGCAAAAACGACTACAGCCAACTCCAAGTCATGAGTGGGATAATTCTTCTCATGCACTTTGAGTTGTCTTGAGGCATAAGCGACCACTCTCTTCTCTTGCATCAATACACACCCCAATCCCTGGTAGGAGGCATCACAGTAAACCTCAAAGGGTTTCCCCGTGTCAAGAATAATCAACACCGGTGTACTCGTCAACTTCTGCTTTAACTTTTGGAAATTAGTCTCACACCTATCAGTCCAAACAAAGGGCTGATCCTTCCTGGTCAATTAGGTCAGCGACACTACTATCCGAGCAAAGTTCTCAATGAAGCGGCGATAGTAGCCTGCTAAGCCCATAAAGCTCCTGACCTTTGTAACCGTCTTAGGCCTTTCCCACTCCATCACTGCTCGTACCTTGGCTGGAGCAACAACAATTCCGCCAGCCGAGATAACATGCCCCAAGAAAGGCACTTCATCCATTCAGAACTCACACTTAGACAGTTTTGCATATAACTTTCTTTCTCTCAAGATTCCAAGGACTGTTCTAAGGTGATCTTCATGCTCTTCTCGAGTCTTAGAATAAACCAAGATGTCATCTATGAAAACAACCACAAATTTATCTAAGAAAGGTCTGAAGATCCTGTTCATGTAACCCATGAAGATCGCGGGAGCATTAGTCACCCCAAAAGGCATGACTACATATTCGTAATGGCCATATCTGGATCTGAAGGCTGTCTTCTGAACGTCATCAGCCCTCACCTAGATTTGATGATAGCCTAATCTCAAGTCAATCTTAGAAAACACAGTGGCTCCATGCAATTGATCCAACAGATCATCTATCATAGGCAACAGATACTTGTTCTTGATCGTGAGTTTGTTCAGTTGCCTATAATCAACACACAATCTGGAGCTGCCATCCTTCTTCTTCACCAACAAGATTGGTGCACCCTAAGGTGAAACATTGGGCCTAATGAATTACTTCTCTAACAGCTCTTCAATCTGCTTTTTCAACTCAGCCAACTCGGCTGGAGCCATCCTATAAGGGGCTATAGATACTGGCCCTACTCCTAAGACCAGATCAATAGAGAACTCCACTTCTCGCGGAGGAGGTAAACCAGGAACTTCTTCAGGAAAGACATCCATGAAGTCATTAACAACCAGAAGATTTACACTCTGGTTCCCATGCGCTGAAGAGTTTAAATCAAAAGTCTCGTCCATATGGAACATGATTAAGAAACAACTAGTACCCTCAAAGATGTCTTGCCTCAATACACCGAGCGACAACGAAAGGTCTTCATCTTCTTCGGGAAATATTAGCTTTTTCCCACCGCATTCTAAGAGAATACGATTGGTGGCTAACTAATCTATTCCTAGAATTACCTCTAGCCCTTGCACAGGTAAGCAAATAAGGTTCACTTTGAACTTATGCCCCTCTACCTCAATAGGACATCTAGAGCACACATTAGATGTCCTGACCAACCCCGCTACTGGTGTAGACACCACCAGATCACACGGAAGCTCTCTGACAACTAGACCGAGCCTCTCCACACAAGCCTTAGACACAAATGAATGCGTCGTCCCCGAATCAAACAGTGCCACACAAGAAGCTCCAGATAATAAGTAGCTACTAACAATGAGATTACCTGCGCTGGCTACCTCAGCTCCAGTCAAGGCGTAAACTCTCCCTGTTGCTTGCGGCCTGACATTGCCACCTCTCTGTACTGCTCTCCCCGATGGGCATGGCGATGGCCCTGTCCTCCTGACTGTACGACAGTCTCTACCATAATGGTCGTCTCGTCTGCAGATGTTACACCTCTTATACCCTATCAGCTGAGGGCACACAGACTAGAGGTGTGGTCCCCCACACATGAAGCATCGGACTGGGCTAGCAAAACTGGATTGCCCCTACTGTACTGAAGGCTGAGATGATGAACCCCTAGACCCAGAAGAGGTAGGTCTAGAGAAAGGGGTCGTCCTAGAGCTGGATCCACCCCTCGATACCGTAGGTCCTCCAACCCTCAGTGGTTGGATCCGCTGATTCTGTGGCTCTTCTGGTTCTCCCTTGGTCTTCTCCATATCACGGGCCATCTCCACTAAAGTGGAGAACTCTCTGATGCGCAACCCTTTCACTAGCAATTTTATATCCTTCCTCAGCCCATTTTCAAATTTTCTACACTGCCAGTCTTCATCTACCGTCATGGTGTTGAAGCGGAGAAGGTGTTTGAATCGATCCGCATACTCAGAAACTGATCTGTTGCCTTGTGCTAGCTCCAGAAACTCCACTTCTTTTACAAATCTTACACTGTCTGGAAAGTATTCAGTGTAAAATTTGGTCCTGAATAGCTCCCAGGTAATAGGAGTCTCTCTTCTAGTCAAGATCATCTTCATGTTGTTCCACCAATGACCAGCTTCTCCTATTAGCAAATACTGGGTGTAGGCCAGTTTTCTCTCATCAGGACACTCTTGTAGCTTCTAAACTTTGTAGAGCAATGGTGTTTTGTTGCACTAAGGCAGCATTCTGCTACTGCAGTGCCTCAAGTATGGCCTCAAGTCGAGCATTGGACTCAGAGGTCTCTGACTGAGGAGGTGGAGGAGGAAGCCTAGGTGCCATCTTTTCTGCTCACATAGAGAGAAAAGACCATCAGTCCATTCAAAGAAATAAGGATGATTAACCTAACATGATTAAGAGTACACAAGCATAAGCAAGGCACACACATACCCTACAGGATTTCCTAAGGACAGAAACTGCTCTGATACAATAAATGTGATATCCCAAATATATAATAGATATATATGCAAAGACATCACCAATTTATAATATTAGAAAGTAGTTAAGAGATGTACTTAAAGTATTATAGGATTACAGTCTTTCAGAATTTACTAAGAAATTAAAACTTCAAGCACTAGGGTATTCCAAAATATGCCTAGAATTTGAAACTTAAAACACAACAAGGTTTTTCAAAAGGACATAAGAGAACTAAGAATTCCTAGTGAGTCTAAGCTGCAGCATTATCTTCATTTCTCTCCAATGTTGCCTCCAAAGAAACCTCATCTTCCTCTGCTCATATCCAAGTTGATGATCATTGCAAAAGAAAACACATACAACAAGCACACAAACAAGCAAGGGTGAGCTAATTATATAAAAGCATGCATCATATCAAGCACATAACATACAAGAGTTAACTTAAATCAAAGCAGTTTAAGGCATACATCCTAGCATGTTATCTTCTAGACTTGACTCGTCCGGACTTTAGAATGATAGTCGAGCTATGGCGGGTCCTGCACTCGTGGTGACTTATGAAACTTGGGTTCCCCACCCTGCCACACTCACGAGGTTAGCCTGTTCCGGGCCTTGAGGCATACTGGAAGCCCCCAAGACTAAGACCTCCTGCTACTCTTCACCACATGGATTAATCCCTCTACTTGAGTACGATTAGCCATTGGAGTTTCAGAATGACCCCCAAGACTGAGCTCCTACTTTCATTCTAAAACACTAAGAATCTCACCAAGAGATCCTACACTGATGGAACTTGATTTACAACTTGGATCATACTTTCATCACTTTGTAATCATATACTTTCTGCCAAAACCAACATATACACAATCTCAACAATATACATTACTCACCACTTACAAATTATAAAAATAACATCTCCACAATTGAACCTAAGTTAATCAATACCAAGAATCAAACAACTCCAACTAATCCACAACAGCTCATAAAATGCAGCAATTTTTACAAACCTACAAGTAATATAATTATTGATTAACACTCACGTTTCAATATAATAAACAACTATCCTTACTTTATATATATATATATGATACGTACATTATCTTATAAATATATAAATTTACATTATATATATATATATATATATATATATATATATAAATAATGTAAATGTATATATTTATAATATAATGTACGTATCATATATATATATATTAAATATATATATATATATATTTATTTATTTATTTATTTATTTATTTATATATGGATCCTTACTTTGAATTCCAAATACATGGTGACTGATTTTCTAAAATTATAATTTATTAGAAATTAACACATGATAACTTTATGCATCTACAATCAACTTGTTTTATTCTTTACCAACATATATGACTAGTCACAACTGATTGGACCAGGTCAGGGCTGCTCTATGATCAGGGATGTGCCAACTCAAGTTTTTAAGGTTCTCTATCCTACCAACAAAGAAAGGTTCTCAATAATTAACAATTAATTTATTTAAATTATCTACCCTGTATCTTATGCTCTAAATCTGACATGCCTAATTTTAATATTTTGATTTCCTCTCATATCAACCTCAAACTGTAATTTTAATAATAATATGTTTAATAATAATTACAGTGTAAAATTAAAATAAATACACAACAAATAAAATCCTATCTTTATAAGTTCGTCACTAGTGACAAATACCACTCATAGAGACCTAAAAACAACGATGAAGGCTAAAATAATCATTGTTCTTAAATTTTGGTTGAGATAGGAGGAAATGAGTACAAAGAGACAAGGGCACGATGAACTCCTTAGTTGTATTGATTTTGTACTTTAGTGAAAGTTAAACCAAGGGTGGTCATGTCTTTCTTTAATTGATTTGAAACTTCATATATCTGTTGATATGATATTATATTATTGGGGTAATGATGTGTATTTGGTTTATGATTTGAAACTTCATATGCAATTAATTTTACAACTATTTCATCTTTTGCAAAACAGTAATTCATTTTACGGGGGAAGTGAAGAAAACTTCTTCATAAATACTTTAAAAATAAAAAATATTAATTTATATTAATTTTTCCATAAATTAAACTCATATTCTTTATGAATTAAAAATTACATTTTTGAGAAATTAAAAAAAAAATTTAACGTATGCAAAGATTAATTTTACTTTTTTTTTATTTTCTTTATTTTTCTTTCAGAACACATATAGGAAAAAGAATTATCTAAAAATACCCTTAATTTTTTTTATCACATAAAGCATAATTAAGGAAATTAATACAGAATCCAACAATACCCTAATAAATAATTAATAATAGCTAATACAAAATCCTTTATATAAAAAAGAAACACATAAGTGGTTGAAAATTTAGAGATATTTTTCTATTTCATTCATATTAATTAAATATTCCTGGACTTTTGTGAGAACCTTAAAATAAATTTGTCTGGTCCCTTTTCAATTTAAAACTCTTAATAATTATGTTCAGAGATAATGTTGGAAAAATCAACTTAAAAAAACTAAAGAACTATAGTTTTGCAAATAATTATAATAATAGTAACAGAAAGGTACTGTTTAAAACCGAAAGAAATATGTTTTAATAAATTTGGTTTTGATGTTTTATATTTTGAAACTAATATCATTGAAAACAAATATTACTAAAAACGTAAAAAAAGTCCTTAACCAATAAAAGAATATATTTTATAACAATTAACTTGTAGAATTTGTTTTATGTTAAATAGAAGTGTTAATTTGTCCCACATCATAGGATTTGGTAAACAACACAGGCGGTAAAAAAAAGTTCACATAGTCAACAAATTGTATTGAAATAATTTATAGGTGTAAAATGTCTATAAAAAATCGTGAATTAAGCTAGTTTATGAGTTTATTTTTAATATAAAAAATATTAATTTTTAAAAATTTGTTATTGAAAAAAGATGACTTATCTTGACTTTTAGTTTGAATATATTTGTTTCAACCTTAAATCGATTAGGGCTGACCTTTAGTCTATGTCAACCCATCTCGATCTTCAATCCAGATTGATTTTTTTAGGCAAAATTTTGATCGAAGCCAACTTGGTTGAATTTGACCAAATTTCGATTGAAATTAATTTAACTGAAATTTGGTTAGGACTGACTCAGTTGAGTTGGGTGAAATTTTAGCTAGAACCGACTCAAATAAATTTAAGTTAGAATCAACTCAAGTAAATTTCAGTCAGGGGTTACTCGACCAAATTTCAATCAAGGTCGACTCAACAAAATTTCAAACATGACCAACTCACCTTAATTTCGCCAATTCTTTTCAAGGCTAATTAAGTCGAATTTAAACAAATTTCAGTGAGTCGATATAGACTCGACCAAATTTAACTTAATTTCGATCGAAACCTACTCGACTAAATTTCAAACGAGAGCTACTCAAACAAAATGCTGATACAATGCTCGTGATATTCTAGAAGGATATAACATTATAGTATAATAGAGGAACAAAATCTTTGATCAAGTTTTTTTTATTTTGGAGACTTTACTAATGTTAGATTATAGAAAATAGAAAAAAAAAACACTTGGGCAACACATGAAGTGTAGGTTTTATTATGATTCAAAGAATGATTAAGGAAGTTTTGTAAGGAATTTTAAAATGGTAAAACATGAGAGAAATATGATTATCTCCTTATTATGTATCTTTTAGTTTGTTTCTCTATGCGCGGTCATTTTCTTTTTTTTTTTTAGTTTTTAATTTTGTTTTCCTAACCTTCAAATTGTAATTTGAACTAGTAACAAATCAACTAGTCTTGTAGATATATGATCTTGTTTTAATTTTAAAATGAATACCTATAGTTATTGAACATAAGAATGAGTATGAATAATATCTATTTTTTTATATTGAATATGAGACAAAGATGAATACTTACGTATTTATTCGTTTTTATTATTTTTTCTCATACTTATTCTCATTTTAAATTTCTAAAACACCTTTATAAATAATCTAAAAAAACTAATATTAACTTTTATTTAACTATTAATGTTGTAACTTATTTACAGGATAAACATTTAATTATTTTTATTTTTTTATTAGTAGTTGATATTTGTCTAATTATTATTTGATTTGATATTTATATAATTATAATATTTTTATATTTGACATTAAAAGAAAGATGGTGATAAATTACGTGAGTAGCTAAGATAATAGAATAGTTAAGAATGTGATAATTTATACACTAAAATCTAAGGGGGAAATATTAATTCAAGTTATAATAAGCTGCAATTCTAGCAATTAAATAGAATTTAAATTAATTAAAATCTTAATAAATTATATTTTAATATTTAGTAATGCATCGAAACAAAATTTTGAAGTTAAAAAAAAGGCTTTAATATTAGTAAGCGTTTCTACGACTAGATTGGAATTAAAGTATGATTATTTTAATGAAAACATAACAATGATTCTGAAGACGAAACCATATTATACAAATTATATAAGAATCCCTTTCAATAAAGCTTGTTACTTATAAAGCAGAGAAATGATTTTGATTACAGTGGATGAAATACACGAGTGAAGTGGTATCGAAAGAGAAAAGCAGAAGAAAAGATGGAAACTAGGGAAACTATATAATAAAGTAGGTGTTGATTGATGAAGATGATACAGATGAATGATTGTTGTTCAAGTGTTGTAAGCAGCGCTTTGAAACCTTTTTGTGGTGCACGTGTTGAGAATTTTGAGAAGGACACGATTGGTGGTGCACCTGGGGGTTTTGAATTGGCTCAAGGCTGCCCCATTCGCGATGAAGTTGTCCAGAATCTTCTTGAAAGTCCCAGTCTCCAAAATGCAGAGCTCTAAGGGCCCTATCGAGTTGGTTTTTCTTGACACCACATAGCCATGATCCATGAACAATTTGTCCATTTCAGTGCAACATGCACCGAGGATCTTGTCGTCTACCTCCCCTTTTATCTCCCAAAATATTACGTAGTGCCCTGGTTGCTTTGACACATCTGCATAGCTTGTGAAATCAACCAGCTCGGCCTTTCCCTTTGTCAGAATCTGGGACCCTCTTTCTACCACTAGTTGAAGGTCCTTTTCTGTGTTCTTGTCTATGTTTACTGTCAAAATTAGCTTTCTTCTACACACAAAGTTCAACTTTGGGGTCCCATTGTAGAAGCCACCCACTTCCACCACATCCCCTAATCTGCACCTGTATAGTCCTGAAATCAATCTTCATCACATTACTTTCTTGCTTCCTCCCAAATCACCAAAATCATAATCATCAAATCATATTAAATATCAGCTACACATTTACAAAAACAAAAAACCATTTTACCTTTTGCATTTTCTACTCACTTTGTCCATACATTACCAACATTTAGTAATTCCTCAGTTTTGGTTGAAAACTTCATATTTCACTGATGAACTTATAGCATGCATGATTAAAAAAAGACTGAGAAAAAACTAGTTAAACAAAGGGAAATACTGTAAGTAATGGGTTCCTAAGGCTGAGACGATGACGCATCTACAAAAAGATAACCATGGAAATGCTGCCAAGTACTCCAAAGAACATGGTTACGAACAAAAACATCCTAAGATATGCAGATTCCTGTTGTTAAGAACTTATTCACGACGCGTTATGCAAGTCTTCTACAATAGATCATAATTCTTTTGAAAATATTTGAAGATATCAGAATTATCAAAAAAAAAAAAAAACTCTCTTTTACCTAGAGAGTAAACAAAGAGAATTATACGAATTAGAAACCAGAAAAGGAAAAACAAAGAGAAATGAGAGGAAGAGCTCGAAGAAGGTTTGATCGGTGAGAGGGAGAGCTCAAAGAAAGTGTTTTCATCTTTTGGAGAAAGCAAAGTACACTACTTATAGTTGGAGAAGATGTTCTGAGAATCCAAGTATTACTGGAGAAGGAACACCAACAAGTTTGTTGCAACCGTCAATAAACAGGACCAGCCAACATAAGCTCGGCCAACATGAGTTCAGCCAACACGATTTCGAACATGAAAAGAGACAATCAGACTTACACAATACATATAAAATTGAAATATATATTACCAACATTTAGTAATGCCTCCATTTTGGATAAAAACTTCATATTTTCACCGACAAACTTATAGCATGCATGATTAAAAAAAGACCAAGACAAAACTAATGAAACAAAAGAAAATACTGTAAACAATGTGTTCCTAAGGCTGATGATGAAGCATCGACAAAAAGATAACCATGGAAATGCAGCCAAGTACTCCAAAGTGTGACCAACATTGTTAACGTGCAGTTTAGTTTGTGGTCGGTGACCCCCACTTACTTTCCGGTTTTCTGTGAAGAGATAATGTTTTTTAAATCTCTTCTACAAACTCTTATAAAATGAATTTTAGTAAAAAGTTTCAACTAAGATGAGTATCAAGCTAAAGTATTTAGGAGGTATAGTTTGACTGGTTAATTCATTTCTATAAAAAACGAAACAAATACATATATCTGTGCACTGTTATCCATTATTGGTAACGCCAATTATTGGAATGCATTTCAGTCCACGTATTTTATATCACTCCTGATGCCATTTCTACACACTTCAATCATATATCACTCTCGTTTTAATGCATGTGGAACCAAAACCTTTTTGGCTTGATGCAACTAGCTACTAGACATGTCCATGTTCATGCTGCAGCAAGCTTGCACATGTGGCACACAATGAAACTCGATCACTGCTTTCTTGACCTGTAACTCTAGGCGTTATTTTATGTAAGATAACAGGTCAATCAAAACGGGCTTGCCCAAAAATGAACAGTGTACAGGTTTAGATATTAGGTGGATAAATGCATTTACTTGGCAAAAAAGTCAAAGATGCTGTTGTTCCAGAGATATTTAGTAAATTCTACCAAGTGTCATGCTCAAAATGTAGGTCATAAAACTAAGAAAAGATGGGTCGAGGAAATGAGTACTGATAAAGGATGGGAGATGGGCTATGGAACAGAAACTCTTTGATTTTGGTACACTTATCTTTTGGTTAATAATTGAGTAGCTTCCAAAAGGTCCAAAACAACTTCAATAAGACTTCCATAAAATTAATTTTTTTTTTTGTCTGATATAGAAGAGAATTAAGAAAAAATGCATACCGGTGAAAGTTGTGAGGACAACTTCATACTCTTGTCCTAGTTTAACCTGAGAGAGAGGAATTGGCTTATCTTCCGTGAAATCATCAGCTCCTGAACTAAGTTTTTTTTCATTCCTGTGAAGTGGTATGAACTCAAAGTAAGAGAAAGTAGGAACCACGGCGAATGTTACATTTTCTGGCGGTAAACTAGGATCAACATTAACCCCTATCCAGCTCTCAGTTGAGCCATAATCGGCACTAACCAAAGGCAACCCATTTGCATAATGCCTAAGCTTTTTCAAATATGGTTGCATGGACCCTGTCATTATGGAGTAGACATACTTAGCATTTGGCCAGAGTTTAGGAATTAAACCAGACCACTCTACCAGTTCTAGCTCATGGCAAGCACTTTCCAACTTCGAAGCCAAATCTGGGCTTGGAAAGATGATGTCCAAAACAGCCTTTCTCATTTTTGGTAACTTGATTCTTGAACTAAGAGTGCCATCTCTGATGTCATTGCAAATCTCCATCCAATTTTCTTCAAAACTGCTGAAAGCTTGCACCATGCTGTAGATGAAAGCTGAGGTGATAAATTCCACTTGGTCAGAGTAAAAGAGACCAAGAAGGAGGTGGCAATACGTGGATTGTTTGTAGTCTCCACCAGAAATCACTTCTTGGGGACTGCAAGTGAAGGATTTGGTCGCATCCTGCTTGATTTTGAATTCTTCACTTGCATAGTAGTGTGTTGTGGCTGTTCCTGCTGTTAAACCTCCTTTTGTTTTAAACCTGTTGCTGCCGTATATGAATTCAAGAATCCTTCCTCCTTCTCTTATTGGATAAACCCTGTGAACAGTGAAAAGATAAGAACGAATTTTTTAACGTGCGCTTTAGAGTAATCACACATTAGCAGCAACACACAGTAAGAGTATATACACACAAAAATAAAAATCGGAGCACAAAGGGTACACAAAAATCTAAAGGGAACACAAGGAGATATTATAAAGATGTAGACCTTGATCTATAGGCAGCTGCTAGGGTGAATATTTGAAGCGTGGTTTGTGCACTATGGCGAGTAAAGGGTACGAACTTTTGCCTTCCCTCTGTTGTTCCAGAGCTGCATACCAGGAAAAAAGGAAAAAAACTTATCAGAAATTGGCAGGTGATCCTTGCTTTATCTCCATTCCATGTATTATAAGAAAAGAGAAAGAAACACTTTACCAAAAAAATATTACAAAAACTGTAATCATGAATAAATAAAATGTATTACAGAACTTTCATGGTTTATAAGTTATTACTTTTTCAAGACTTTTGTTCATGAGCTCGTACAAAGCACCTGTAGTCAGACCTTGTCATGAATAAAAAAACACTAGAACAACCATGGATTTGGCAGAATAACTTGGAGAGAGCCATAGGTGGTCTCTATCCTAATGTCCTGTATTCCGATTCCTTATTGTAATGAACATGACCATAAAATGAAGAAAATTCAGCACTATAATGAACCATAGTTTTTTATCTCCTAAAAAGCAGAAGAAAAAGGTTTTAGAGAGGAAAAAAAAAACTAAAGGTGATGGTACCTTAAGGAAAGAGTGGTTATGGGTTGTTGAGTGAGTAAAGGAGCTGTGTCCCCATCAGCAATCCTTTGGATAAATGGCTCAAAGTCAGCGTGTGAGGCAAGGGGAACCACAGAACAGAAAAGGGATTCCAATGCACATGCGTCCATCTCAAGGATATTGTAGTTCCCCAACCATTTCTTGAGATATTCCACTCCATAGTTTTGCTTCAAAATCTGGGTGAGCAACTGAGTCTGGACAAAACCAGCATTATGGGATACATGTTCAAACCAGTTTATGACATCATAGTCGTAGTTGGGTTTGGCATTGCCGGGGTTGTGGGTGAGAACAGGTTCCATTAAGGTTGTTTGGTGTTGCGGCATGAGGACGTGTTGGGTGTCTGAGTGAGGGAAATATAGGAGGACAAAAAACAAGGGAAAGGCTGTGTTTTATGTTGTTGGTGTAGAGCTTGTATATCCCCTACTAAAAAAGTTGAACAGACTTATGATATATTTGCAGAAGTTTCATAGATATGGTACAATACAATAGATATAGACCACATGAAATGGTATTATAAGGGGAGAGAAAGAAAGAAATATTCTTCCATAATGTAAGGATGATATGGGGGCTACATTACTAATGGCAGGGACCAAACAAACAGTTCATCACTCTTTCCCTCCAACTTATTGTGAGCCTTCATATTTGAATACACAACCTACATAAAGTAGATTAATTCACTTTAATTGCACGTTTAACCAAATATACCTTACTTTTAAACTATAGCTTTCAAAATTGGTAATCCGGCTCGGTCCATCACGAGTTGATTACTTAGTGAACCAATCCAACCCGGCTCACTTATTAGCAAGTTGAAAAAATTTGAACCCACCCGACCTACCACTGGTTGGTAGGTTAAACGGGTTAAGTCATTGACTCATTTAATTATATTTTTTTAAATAAAAAATTACAATTTTTTTTAATTCATATCTAAATAAACGCCACACTAAACTCTAAAGACAATTCAAAATTAAAAAAAAAGTATCATACAATCCAAACGTAGTTCAAAAACATGTACAAAAGACAAATAAATAAGTTTTTAATATTGATAATTTTTGTATTTCCATTATAATATTAGAGTCTTGAATAGATAAATTTATAATATTTTTTTCTCTTAGAAACATCTTCTTCTTTATCATCATCTACAATATAATAAAAAAATGTTAACTAATAATATTTTGAAACACAAAATAATAAATAATTAAATTAAATTACGTGGGTTGGTGAGCCAATCTGGCTTACCACATGTTCAACCCAATGAGCCGAGTTTTGAGTGAGCCGGGTTGAAAACTAACCCGCATATAAAATTACATTTTTTTTAAACCCAACTTGGTTCAATTCCGTGGTAAATCGAGTTGGTCCGTGAGTTACAACTCATTTTCACAGTACTACTTTAAACATTCACACTTTTCATCAATTTTACTGTATCAAATTTTAAATTAGATGTATTTTACTACTGGATTTCTGAATTTTATATTTAAACTAATATTAAATATTTGTGTATCTCATTGTTTTATCTATTATTTATATAAGAAAAAAATAATTTAGGTTTTGTTTCTGTTTTTTATTTTTGTCATTTTTCCAACATCTTTAAAATACTTTTTTATTTAACTATTTGCCACAATCTAAATATATTGATTAAATGATAAGACTTGTGTATATTTGACTTCAAAAATTATAATATTAATTATTTAATTGTTTATATATATTTTTTTAGACAAAAAGAAGTTTTGACTTTTTTATTATTTTTCTCATTCAACATCACTATGTATGTTTTTTCATAGATGAAATAGTTATTTTACACTATCTATTATGAGTCCTCTCCTCCCCTCACTATTTTCTTTCCTTTCTTTTCTCCTTTTCTCTCTCTTTTTTTTTTCTTTCTTTTCCGTATCTTATCTCTAAATTGTTGCTTCTACACTTCAACCTTTTCAAAATCTAATCAAACAGTGTTAAGGAATATTTCTATTCGATATAAAAAACATTATAACTCAATCTTGTGTGTGTCATATTCTCGTTTAAGGAGCATATTTTTTGAACGAAAATATTTTCGCTCAAACTAAAAAAAAATATTTTCTTCTTTTAGTCTCTTAAAATGATTTATTGTGAATATTTTTATAAATATAAATTTAATATTTTTTATATATGATTGATTTATGGTTTTTAAGTTAAATGAGTTATATTATTAAGATTGATTGAATTTGTATGTTATACGAAAATGATTTTTAAGATAATGAAAATATTTGAATTTGTGGTAACATGTTTCTTTACATTGATTGTTTGGTTTGTAGATTTTGAAGTTGTCTTTTACGGTGATATAGTTTTAGAACAACAATTGTTTTGGTGTAGCATTATATATGTCGGAGGTTTCTTGTTTTTATTGAGGGACATAAAGAGAATAGAAGATTTCAAGATAGAAGGATATAAAGTGAGTATTTGAGCACAAGTGTGGAATGAGTTATACAAGTTAAAGTTCGTTGTTTCGTGATATAGTTTAAGATAAAAGTCAATTGTTAAAGTTAGATAAGCTATATATAAACATTATAGAGTTTTACATACATGTTTGTAGATGAAGTGTTAGAGGTTACCATTCAAGATAGACACAAACAATCTATATTGGTTCGACTATCACAAGTCTACATCCAATCCTCCTTCAACAACCTTAGTTGAAGAGAATCGACTATAATGATTGAGTATACAAGAAAATAGAGACAACCCTCTCAATGAACTCCTCTCACCACTCAAAATAAAAATAGCAATACAGAAGATGAACACATTCAATCTCTTAGATTGGCTAAAGTGTTGTTTTAGCATGAAATAATATACATTATCAACACCCACCCATTTATTACACAGGTTCCAAACTTCTCGTGCCACATTACATGTGAAGAACAAATGATTCAAAAATTTCTCTTCTAGCCCACACATAGTACATAATTTGTTAGTTATATTTACGCCCTATTTTCCAACTTCTATTTTGTTGCCATTTTGTTAATATAAATTTCCAAGAAAAATGTTAAGTTGATGGAAGGGAGCCTTTACTTTCAAATTTTTTCAAGCAACTCTATTTCACCTATACTAGTGATTTTATGCAATTTTCTGTAAGCTGGTCTTATAATAAAACCATTTGAATCTTAATCTTTTCATACCTATATATCATCTCTATCCGTGTTAGAATTTATAGTTTGATGTTGTTCCTTCAATATATCAAACTAAGTTACCTCTCACTCAATCCACCCTCTCCATCATTCCAACTTGCACTTCCAAATGCTATTATGCCCCCAACTACCTATGTGTTGATTCACAATCAGGTCATTTACCATTCTAGAGTCTAATATTATTCACTATTCTATTTTCCATTCTATCTTACCCTCAAACCATATTCATGTATGCTTGTTGTCCTCTTTCCATGGACATTACTTATACTTTTTATTGATCATATTATCTAGACATTTTCATGTTTTGTATTCAGACTTCAATATTTCTTTCCATAATCATTCACTCTCCATTTATTTTCCTAGTAGTGCAATATTGAACAATCTTAAATCCTTCACTACTGATGGGTCATGCTCTTTTAGTTTGCATATGGTATCGCACTTAACACATGCTACCATTCTGCCTTCACTGCTTCACCCTTCATAACAATTCCTTCTAAATCTTCTTCATAGCCTTTTCCACCTTTGTTGGTATTTTGAAAAAAGATAAATAAAATGAACTAGTGTAGTAATGACATATTTAAGTAAACAAGTTATACCAGCAAATGGCAAATGAAGGGAAAATTCGTTGAGTTTGGTTATCATTGACCAACATTAAGATGGTGGATGATTGTAAACAATACTTTATCCTTTATCCATGTAATCTATCTTCTACAAAAGTCTAATTTATCCATCATGTAAAACATAAATTTGAATCTAATAGAGTCATAGGCTTTCTCATAATAAACCTTGAGAGGAATGCAACTTTTCCTTTTGCATCTAACCTCATTTATAATGTTGTTGGCTACTAATACATTATCAAATAATCCTCCTCCAAAAAGGCAAATTGGGTTTGATCTATAATCTTATGTAAGACAAATTTCAACATTAGAGATAGGAATTTGGAAATAGCTTTATAAAGAAATCTAACAAGGGAAATAGGTCGATATTCATCTAAGTCGTTAGGATTCTCACATATAGGTATAATCACAATAAATGATGCCTTACAAGCCTTAGGATATTTGTTCTTATTATAAAAATTATGAATTGAAGTCATCTGGTTTTAAGCTTTTGTTTCAATCACACCCTCAACACTACCCTTATAATCTCCTCATTTGAGAAATAATTTTTTAACATGTTGTTTTCCTCCTCTTATATTGTATGAAATTCAACATTTCAAAGCTTGACATTAAACTCATTTATCTCCATCAACCTATTCTTATAATATATTTTAGTTTATTCTTAACTTTTTTGGGTTCTCATTGCATTCTCTTAATAGTGTCATTCTTTTTATTGTATTTGTCGGAACTAGGATGGCGACAGGACGACGAACCAAAAAACAAACGAGTTTGAGAAAAGATTTTGGGAGTCGCCACCATAATTTATTATGGAAAAATTATGGAAAACCATAAAATAAAACATGGTCTACGAAAACTTTAATTAAATATACAAAGTTGACGTGGTTTTTCAAATTGTTTAATTTTCCCTAAAACTAATTATATAAAGAAACTAATAAGCAACAACAAATATTTTTTGTTTTATGAACTCAACAAGGATTGACTTTGCTCTATATCTATTTATGATGGACAATCAGGGATCACATAGTTCTTTATCTAGAAAAAGGTTTGTGAGTTTGTTTGAAAACTATTATGGATTATTTTGGATTTTTGAAAAGTGAACTCGATTAAGATTGACATCATTTTTTTTACTTTGAAGAAATTCTTTTGTTTTAAAAATGGCAGAAGAAAATGGAATGAAACCGGTCATAGGCTGACGAGTACTTATAGAATTTATTTTATGACTTATTATTATTTTTTTATAGGAAAATACGTGATAAAAAAATATTTTGTTTATTTTGAATTTGTTTATTTATTATTTATTTTTAAATATATCACGTGATGTGGGAGATATAACCAATACGTACCAAAAGAAACAAGAGAAAATATTATTTTTATGAAAAACATTATTGGTGTGTAGTAAAACAATAATACCTTTAGAAAGACCTTCAACGAAAAGAGAAAAAGAAGGGTGCAGAGATGACATACCTTTTCCGCTTTCAATACTCCCCTAGTTCTTTCTTGGTAGTTTCTGTTGGCAGAGTCTCTCTAGTGTGAGAACTTACTTTTCTCTATAATCTCCCGTAGTGTCTCTCTCTATGTCAATTAATTGACAATTAATAAAATAGGAAAGAAGTGGTCTTGGTTCTAGGTTAAACAAATCAAATAATATTGATTATAATTATTGTCAGAAAATTTGTCCATTTTAAAAATCACATTTGTCTCTTTAAAAAGAAACTAACGCAACAAATTATATCAATACACTATTTTAGTTATTGCTTATAATTATTGACATAATATTGATTCAAATTATTATCATATCAAACTAATATTTCAAACATATTTTCTAATGATGTGTCCTGCATTAAAGAAATTTATTTTATTATTTTCTTTTTTCCTTTTTTTTCTTTATCCACCATTAATTATTATTTTCTTATTCTTTATTTTTATTTATTTACTTAGCCGGATGAAATTGGGTGTTGACAATATTCTTTCCTTTTCTCCAATTCATTGTTGCATGAAAGAATTTTGTATTCAAGTCTCTTGTCATGTGTCATTTAACCCTTGATTTCTATCTCATCATAATTCATGTTTAAGGTTAACCCTTTTAGTTCAACAAAGGGTATAATCCTTGATTCTTTTTATTCCTTGTTTATACCATTTTCATCATCCAACCTATCTAGTTCACTTATGTTCTCAATTAATCATTGTTGTTCCAAATTTTTAACGGTTTCATTCTTTTCATTTTCTCTTTAGCTATACCAAACCACTCTTTCACCCTTCATCAATAACTCATTATTTCCTAACAGAATTTGCATGCGAAACTACTCACAGAATACCAAATGTCCAAATTTCTAAGTGGTTCAAGTCCCTAATATATTTGTATGGATTTTAAGAACAAAGTACAATGGTACGAAATTGTCTTATCGAGTATAAATTGTTTACTTCCTGACCACACATCCTCCTAAACTCTAGTTATTAGGATTTTTCTATCCTACTTTTGGTCGACTCGTTGGACCTATACCATGTATACTTCTTGTCAACTTATTGAAACCTTATATTTCCCCTTGTTGATACTACTGATATAATTGACGCCTTTCATTTCTTCTTGGTTTCTATTAGCACTAAAATGATTGATACCTATAACATGCCATACTTCCCTTCCTTCATCCTTCTTGCACTTAATTATTTACTTACACAAGCTTCTTCTTTTTTTCATTGATCTCACATGGAGAGTGCACATTAATAATGCTAACTTGGGTATTTTCCAAGTCCACCTTCCAATAACTATCATGAACCTTTTTTGCATATATATTTATCACATGTGATATGATTTCTCCATATATAGTTAGAATCACCCTTCATTATTTTTGGCTAGGACATGTAACAAGTCAAATTCATCACCCTTTCAAATTGTACAACATTTTTCTCTACCAGTTGTTTCTCCTTTTTTTTTCTTGAACGCACATTCTTACTAATAGTCTCTCTCACATATCTTTTTTTTTTGTCCTCCCATCCCTTAAAGTTCAATCAAATTGTGTTGGAAGTCCCACATCGACTAGAGATAAGGCCAAATTATAATATATAAGTGGAGTGCAAACCTCACCTTACAAGCCAGTTTTGTGGGGTTGAGTTAGGCTTAAACTCACTTTCTAATATGGTATCAGAGTCATGGTTAGAGTCTATCCTAACGAGTTCTACGTGGACATTCTTTTGTTTCTACCCGTTGTCGGACCACTATCGGACCACCCCATTAATTTCTACTCTCACGCACGAGATATCTATTCCTTGGTGTGGAGGGGGTGTGAAGCCACTTTCTAATAATTTGATTATATTCATTTTTGTATAACTTTTAATATATTACAAAACTTATATATTTTCTTAATATAATAATTATAAATATGTAATAAAACACACATGTGTGAGGTTATGTTATAATATAATGTTCTCTAAAAAAATCTTATCACAAAAAAAATTACTTCTAATTTTAAAATAAATAACAATTATTTATATAATAGTTAGGACATTACACTAATAATGTACTTAACAAAACTTTTGAGTTTATTCTATGTCACAGAGAATGTTCTCATTTTCATGTCCACGAAAAAAGATCTTACAAAAGGACAACATTAACGATCTATTTAATGACGCACTAAAGTTGTTTCATGTCAACACAAAATATGAACCATTTTCTCCATCCTCGGCTAATCATTGTTGAGATTGTCGTTCTATAATATCATTTGTTCTCGTGTGACACATAATCATGATAATTGATAAATGATACAAAAACACGATCATGCATTTATCAAATTCATACGCATTATATTCATACATCATGCATTTTTTGTATTGAATACAAATCCAATTTATTCATTAGACATATATTAAAAATCAAGTATCTAACTTTTAATCCAATTGGCTAACTCTCAAGTCATAAGCTTTTTATATTATACATTATAAACACTTGAATTTACTTTCAGAAGACTCATGTGTTGATTTGGACTTAGATATTTGTAACGATCATACTACCTTTATTAAGCTGCCACCATAATAAAACTACATTAATAGGAACTCATTCCACTCATACGACAGTGAAAATCATTATGACCTATCAAACATGGTTCTTTTTCTCATTGTACACTAGATCATAGGATCCACTTTTGCTCTCACCACCACTTGATTTTTTTATGTGAGTCCAATATCAATAGAGTGAGGATAATCTCCTTCAGAGTTCAAATTTCAATACATAACCTTAGCATCTCAACACATTATTGCCTCCATTGAAATAACTATACTCACAACACATCACATGTTATATCAACCAAAACATCATTCACTTTAATATATATATTTTTCATCTCAATTCAATTACTAATATTATCATACATTTGTCACCTAACAAATTCAATAACATTAAACCCAATTATTAATCGAAATACAATAATTTGATGAAAGTCAAACAAGTTTTGGCATTTAAAAGAATTTAAAAACATGTTTTTCGACCAAAAATTCTACTAACTTAGAAAAAAAACCTACTAACTAAAAGCTTGTTCCCTTAGTGAGAAACCTTTGAGAGTTTTAACAAAATAATTCATACAACAAAGGAACGACTTACCCAACTACCAATATGCTCTTGAGTTTTCAATTAAAGGAATTTTCCCCGATGAGAGTTGGCTCATCTAACTACCAAACAGTGGGAAGTTTTATTTAAAATGTCACCTAGCGACCAATGACATGCCTAATGATTAATTTCACATAATTCTAGAAAAATTTGCAGAATGTGTCAAGTGATCAAATTGGCTTAATAGAGTTTTCTCTTCTTTTATTATGCTTAACAAGAAATAATTTGTTCTATAATGACAACAAACTGAACAAATTTGATTTAGTTGAAATATTATCATTTTTTACTATTTAATATAAAAAAAATCATCAAATACTTTACACTCAAACAACACAAAAATATGCATAAAAATCAAATATTGTGATAATGTCACCTCTACATAACCAAATCATCCACCTGTAGTACTGTTAGAAATTTAATAAGTTTCCCTTACATGTTAAAAGCTTGGCTTAAGTTTAAGTTCTCAAAATCTTATACTCTCACATGAAACTAAACATGTAGATAGAAAATTTTGATAAAAAATGTGAACATATTCTAATTATCCTATATTAATAAAGATTCATCTACGTCATATATGGACCATATAAAAAATCCCCTCACCTCATGCTTACAAAGCTCCCTCAAACTAACTCAAGAGAAGGAGTAAAAAAAAATTAATCTAAAAAAGAAAAATCTAATTGACAGATTTATTCTGTTTTTCAACAAGATTTCTATGTGGACTTTGATCTAGAAAAGGATAAGTACATTTATCAGGAATCAAACACAAAGGATAAGTAGATTTATCATAAGTAAAAAAAGAAAAAAAAAATGTATCATGTTCTTTTCCAAAATGCAATTTGAATAATTTTTTTTTATTCATAAGCTTTCTGATTTAATCATATTCATCTTTTGTTTCATGCACATTACTTTTATTTTTGGACAATTTTTAGGTTCTTACACATTAAAAAATTTATTCTAACAAA
This sequence comes from Vigna umbellata, assembly GCF_029865625.1. Lineage (NCBI taxonomy): Eukaryota > Viridiplantae > Streptophyta > Magnoliopsida > Fabales > Fabaceae > Vigna > Vigna umbellata. The sequence continues at coordinate 26,441,342 of NC_142170.1, forward strand.
AGAAGATTTTTTGTTTTGTTTTATATACTAAGTTTATATAAACATTTTCCTATAAATCGTTTATCACATTAAAACTTTCATCTATCATCCTTTTCAGACGGAACATTATAAAAATTAAAAAAAAATTGATGCCCAATTTAAATATTTCCTGTTGTCTACGCACATGTTTTTAATTATTTATATTATGACATTTCATAAGGATATATTCCTTTTATGTAATAATATAAATAATGAGTGATGGTAGTAGTTGTCATTTGTAAAGCCCATAAAAAAAAGTATTCATCGAGTAATTTTCTTAGTATTATTATTAGTAATAATTTTATGGGTAGAAAATATGATTAATAAGAAAACTGTGATAAGTTAAACAAAAATTTATAATATATAATTATAGTAATTATAAGAAGCATGGATTCAAATTTTTTAGAAGCTATTTTTAGAAACGTTTTGAAGGTTCTGTAAAACAAAATGAAAAAAATTATTAAAAATATATTTAAAATCACAAATGGGTAAGCTATCCGTGCAATAACTAAGAAAGAAGCAGACAAAACAACTTTCGATGGTGTGGATTAAAAAGTTAAAATAATAATAATAAAAAAATTCAAATAGGATCAGAATTTTGGGCTATGAATAGCTGAGGAAGGGATTATGTAGAATAAACAAGAGAGAAAGAGAGAATTTATATTTTAGTTTGAGTAGAGATTCTCAAATATTCCTGAAAACAAATTTCGATCGAGAAAAAATTATAGAAAGGAGGTAGGGGAATTAACTTTTGAGTCTTTTAATTCTAATGTTGTTGTATGATTATCCATGCTCTTGAATTTCTTGGTGATTATTGTTAATTAAAAATCTATGTGATCTTGTATTGAATCTATGCTATGAAATTTTTGTGTGAATATTGTTAATGAAAAATCTATGTGATCTTGTATTGAATATGTAAATAAGAAATTTGTGAAAACTAGTTGATGAACACTTTGGCTAAGGAAATATCTGGTACTTAAGTTGTCCATTGAGACACACCTCTTCTTTGAAGTTTACTCAATAAGCTTTCACTTATTTTTTATCGAACAAATTATATATATATATAGGGTTAAATATATTTTTAGTCCTTTAACTATCAAGCGAATTTGTTTTTAGTCTCTCTTCCAAACTAAGCTACATTTTGATCCTTCTCCTTAAGAAAACCATAATTTTTCGTCCTCCAAAACTAACAGCGTTAAAAATAAGCTAAGGTGGCTAACAGTGGTGTGCCATGTCATTTTTTTTTCTGAAATTGTTAATTTTTCCTTAATTGTTTTCCTTCTTCTCTCTCTGACTCTACCACAACCACCTCCGGCGCCATCTCGAACACCTCCATCGTGATCGCAAGTCGCCCCTTCTAATGGTCCCAAATGCTCGAACATCAAACAGGTTATTAGATGTATTCTGGTAGTTGTCATCAACAGAGGGCCTAGGACAAGGAGCTTCATCAAGGGGGCTAGAAGGTCTAAACAATTCCAAGGTTCCCAAGCTTCATCAACAGAGGGTAGGAAACCGAAACCAATGCATCCAGATCCTCATCAGGGAGATGATATTTGATAACCACATGTTGCCCAAATGTACTAACCATCTTCTGCACCAAATTATTAAAACTCACAATTAATACTATCTGGGCCATTACCGATGCAACCCAGTTACCCCCAAATTCATAGGAAACCCATGAGTAATAGCCACAAAACTACTTGAAACATTAACAGCATTGCCACCGACAACACCAACCCTATTGGTAAAACTAGGAGCATGAACAAACCCAACAGCAGGATTCACAGAGGGATTGTGATTATGAATTGGCATAACAAGTCGCACACACAACGTCGCAGCAGCACCGCCACCTCCCGAAGTCACATTCCCATACCTCATTCCAACCAAGCCAACATCAGAGACAGGCGCAGGATAGAAAATCGGCATCGCGCCTGGAACCGCCGTAGACACTGGCAAAATGAGAAACTCTTCCGCCACACTCCGCACTACTGAATTCAGTGGCCGCACAACATCGTTGCCAGGAACAGAGGTTTGTTCCAACGCCATGAAAACTTGAAATCACAAAGAAAACCGCCAATCAGTAAAACACGCAAATCGAAGAAAAAACCTGTGAATTAGAGAGGCAAAGAATTCGCGCTAAGAGTTGGATGTTAAATCCTGAAACCAAAAACAAGTAGTTTAAAACCCTAGTCAACCAGACACACAAAAACATTAAACTGAGAGAAAGAGACTAATAACAATTCCAAGGATCCCAAGTTCTTCAACGCCTTCGAGTTCATCTCCTCCATGTCATCGGGCTTTGATCTCTCCGGCCTATTAGAGACCAAGTAGAAGACGACCACAGTGTTCACTTCCAAGTGTTCTGCGATGTCGATTATGACCAAGATCGTCACAGAGGCTAGGCGACTGAGTTTCACGGTGGCAGAGGTGAAGGACTTCAAGATCAGGCTCTAGGGAACGACCATGGGAAGGAAGGGGTGGCTCGCGATCACGACGGAGGTGTTCGAGGTGGCGTCGGAGTTGGTTGTGGTAGAGTCGGAGGGAGAGGGAGGGAGAAAGATTAACTAGTGGTGTTAGAAAAAAAAATGATGTGGCACACCACCGTTAGCCACCTCAGCTTATTTCTAACGCTGTTAGTTTTTGAGGACGAAAAATTATGGTTTCCTTAAGGAGAATAATGAAAATGGAGCTTAATTTGAAAGAGGGACTAAAAATAAATTCGCTTGATAGTTTAGGGACTAAAAACATATTTAACCCTATATATATATATATATATATATATATATATATATATATATATATATATATTGTTAAGTTGTATGCAATATACTCGGTTGAGATGAAAATCTGTGATGAATTCATGTTATTATGTTTGATAATGAATCTTAACATGGTATGAGTCTCGTGGAGAGATTCTATAATGACATGGTATTAGTGTACATGTTAATATTGAGGGTCCTGTTTTGGAGATAATCCAAATACTCTAATAATGCTCCACTTTTAAGTAGAGAATGATGTGTTATGTAGTGAGAGTGGTAGGATGTCCTAACCTATATTCATTTATGGTCATAGGTGTTAACGGACTAACCTTGTGGATGACATGAGGTATTGTATTTGGCCATGATTTTTGTTGTATGAGGAGTGAAGGTCATCACAAGTGCACTACCACCTGAGACTTCCATCAATATTCTATCTAGAAAATAAAGTCTAGTATAACTAATTGCATCTTACATAAATTTTATCGTGAATGAGTTAATAGTATTATGCCTCATTTCTTTTATAGTCTTCCGCATTATAGTTCAACGTTACTTGTTTGTGTTTGTTTTGGTGTATATATATATATATATATATATATATATATATATATATATATATATATATATATATATATATATATATATAACGAATGTGTTATATGAGAGTAGATAAAGGAATGACGTATAAGCAAGTACAAATGAAGAGAGAGGTCGAAGAATAAGAGAGAAGAAATTCAAGTTATATGAAGAGAGGTGGAAGAATAGAAGAGAAGAAATCCAAGTTATCTATTATAATTGAAATCTAAAATTAAAAGTCATGTGTTCATATCTCATTGTGGATGATTATATAAATGTTACTGTATCTATAAATATCATCGAAAATTTCCGATGTTACATCATATATGTTTTGTTAGGTGCATTGAGTGGTCAAATGATCTATTTAACTACTAAAATGATATATAAAACTGATAGTACATTTTAAACGTTTTAAAATTCAAAGAATGGTAATTATCACTTATTATGGAGATGGCTTTTTTATTTTCCATTTAAATGACTACTATTAATAAAAAAAAATCTATTTTAAAATAAAACGTGGCTGTTGCTTATGAATGATAACTTGTTTCCAACGAATAGTGACTAGTTTCATTTACCGTATTTTATGTATCAAAATAACATAAATATCCCTGCTAAAAAAACAAAGAAATAATTTATACAGTGAGTTTTAACGATTTAAACGTGTTATTATTACCAACATTTATTTCTCGTGCTTTATACAGGTATTTTAATATATTTGGATAAAATATACATTTAAAACATTAAATAATTAATTAGTAAGTAAATTATTCATTTATGTAGATATAATAAGTTAGAAACATATTTGAAACACAGTTATGTGAATGACATTTGACAACACAAGAATATGAACAGAACGAAACCAACAAAAACTTATCTGATTCTTAATTTCGAAGAATACGAACTAAAATTTGCTTTCTATTCTAGGGTAGGTTTTTCTCATACTCAATTTACTGTCGCTTATATCTAAGAATGATTTCTCATGATGAATAAACTTTTCTTAAAAGGAAAATATTTTCTGAATTAAAATTAGTCTAGGAATAAGTTAAAAATTAAAAAAAATTATAAATTTATAAATTAACTTATATAATTCAATTTTATTTTCTATAAAATATAATCTCAATTTTCAATACTATTTTTAAAACGTATAAAGAAGACGATTATAAATTTTGCAGATGCTATAATTGTCGGATAGCAGGTAGCATTTTTGACATGTTTTTCTAATTGTTCTTTTGCATTTAATTAATTTCTTTTTCTCAACCGTTCGCGTGGTCCCAATAATATTCTATAGCAAGACACGTGATCTTTTCATCTTCCACCACTTCATAAAACCCATGTGCTCACACGAAACCTACATTAAACAAATATATCTAAGTAGATTTTTGTAGGATTCAATCACACTACATGTTAATTCATGGTTATATTTTAAGATGGGAAAATGATAAATGTAGACCTCCACGTGAATATATCTATTTTATTAGGATTTCATACTTTGTTTGGGATATTTAGAGATCAAAATTACGAAAAATAATCTTTCTTTAAATCATCATCAAATGTGTAAGCATTAAAATGTATATTTTTGTTCAAATATTTATTAATGTATGTGATATTCTTTTTTCTCAATAATTACCCTCTCCTTGTAAGGAAGTATATTCGCGGTGCAAATCTGTGAAGAAGATTATCTTACTGGCGTAATATCTTTTAAGTGCATTTGCATATAGACTTTTAGGCATAATATCTTTTACATATTTTTACATATCATTCATAGTAACTAATTACATTAGGTTAGATTTTTTATTTTACTAACCTTAAGATTTTATAAGAAATTTGGATACAACTCAAAGTTAACTTAACCCAATCTAATTTGTTATCTATTAACTCGACAATATATTAGGACCCAATATATTAAGACACAAGTTCTCTGTAGAATGGTTCTCCTTCACATTAATTCTTTCTATAGGAAATTTCATCAACTCTTACTACCTAAAATCTCCACACTAATGTAGAATTGGCTTTTAACATCCTCTCATAGACGTTCGTCCACAAAAGTCCCAACGTAAATAATTGACCGGTGGCATATTCGTAAATAAGTGAAACTTTAAACGTCCGTTGTAGGGGGAGACGGACGTCTATAATACTATAGACGTCTGTGGGAGGGGCCCGAACGTCTAAGAGGCTGAAAAAATGAACGTTCAACTCCCCTGTCAGCCCATCAAACGTTCGTGCAAGAGGGACACGAACGTTTATAATATTATAGACGTTCGTCCCCCTCCACACGGACGTTTAAGTGGCTGAGAGACAATTAATTCTTCAAATACCTGTGTCCAACCCCAGCCCTACCACAAAACAATTCAGGCAGGTGGTCGTCGCGGGACGTCTGACGGGCACGTGGGACGTCTACGTGGACGCCTGAGAGTGTACATCGGATGTTTGGATAGGCGTCGGACCTGACAAATCGGACGTCTATGTACACGTCCGATGTGGTCCCCCGACGTCTGAGCAACGTCACCCACAAAGACATCGGGGGAAGGTCGGACGTCAAAAGGCCAAAAAAACGGACGTCTAAAGCCCTTTCTGCACTAGTGCCATCTACATGAGTTAAAATGTCTAGTAGAGTCTGGATAATTTCATCAAGGATTCCTTATTCAATACACATCCCAAACCACACTAGAGAGCATTTCCTCCGCGAAAATACTCCATACAAATCACATACACTACATACTCAAAGTATGAGTAGATTATGGTCGTTGTTGGCTCTACCTACCCTATCACATTTTTTCTCTTTAAAAGAATCTCATTTTCCTTCTAAAATCTTCCCTTCTTGCCAAGTGAGCTCTCTATCTTGCCTAGTGAAAGCAGTTGAGAATTTTCCAAATCAGCAAGATCCCCCTACCCTCCCACTCCTCTTGCCCAATGACTACCTCTAAGAGGTACACTCGCTCAGCCGTCTTTGGGTTGCTTAGTGAAATTTATTTTAAGGATCATTTCTAGTTAGCTCACACTTACTTATTTGTATTTGTGCAGTAATAGTATAACTTATATTGTTATATAAGAGCAGATGATGTTATAGATGATGTTGATACTGTATAGAGCGAGGAGAGACATAAGGAAATCTTATGGAGAATTTTTCAAATATCTTTGAGACGATAATATAGTTTAATTTTGAAAATTTTCAAATATTATATAAGTTATAATTAATTATTATTTTAATTGTTTTCACGATAATGAATAAAGTTTTATTTTTTTCACTATGTCATGATGTATCATAAATGGTTTTATTTCTACATTCTTTTGTCAAACACTTTCGATTAAACACTCTAATATAAACTCTATATCATTTAGCGATTATTTAACATGTATTACACACCCTTATTTATTAGGTGTTCTAGATTGTTTAAAAACTTTAAATAATACAATTATCAATTTAGATAATTGATTATTCTAGAACTAAACTTTAACACTTACCTATTTTGGTGATAATAGATTATCAAATAATTGATTATTCCAAATTGAAAATTAAATAAATTATTTTGTTAATAATGTTGTTATTTAATATATATATATATATATATATATATATATATATATATATATATATATATCAACAAAATCTATCATATATTTTTCAAAATACTTATAAATACTTAATTTTATCATGAGGATTAAGTTAATTTTTACTCATACTATTTATTACTATTATATTATTTTACTAATTTAAATGTCAAAGAATTTTTATATATAAATTTTTTTTCTATCAACAAATTCGGACTAATACTATTTTGATATAGAGATTTGTCCATTGAAGATCTCTCATCTCATCTTGTCAACTATCACGCAAATTTGGGTAAGAATAATATACATAATGAGTTGTATCTCTTTTCTTTACCTTCTGCGGAAACTTTTTTCTTGTCTTCTTTACATTATTGTTTTATTTTTTAAAATGTTAATAAATAAATAAGATAATAATGATAACTATTATTAATAAATTTTATTTATTTTGTTTACTCTCTTTATTTCCTTACCATTAAATAAGCTTAATTTTCACTTTTTTTGTTCTTTGTCGCTTACTTTATTTTTTTAGCATTAATGGTGACATTGATTCGTGCAAAATATAATTACATCTTCCAGCTATGAAAATAAGGAACAAGTGGTGGTTTCCATAAACACCACGTGTTTTTGCCTTGTTATGTCTTTTTCTCTCTTCAAATTGCATGCACCAATCATCCAAAAATCAATCGCATTTCATTTCATGTAAACGTATGGTCCAACCAATAGCAACTTGTTTGTTTCTTTCCCTCACCTTTTCAAACCTTATCAAACAAACCCTCCTTACACCCTCCTTACAAATTATATTCAATTTATTATCAGATGTAATAAATGATATTATAAGTTAGTTTGGTGATGAAAAAATGGAAGGAAATGAATATAGAGTGAGTTTAAGTTGTTTCACTAATAAAAAAATATATTAATCGTTTATATATGTCGAGCCATATTTGTAGTAAATTCAATCTAGATAAATAAACATTTTGTAAACTTTTGATAACTTCGGGACTTAAATTTATAATCTTAACTATTAGTATAATTATATTATATGTATCTTTCATTACATACTTATTAAAATAACATAAAAATGGTAAGAATCATTTAATCTATAGTTAATTTAAGTAGGTCAATAATTAAGTTTAAACAAATTTGAATTATGATTAGGTTAATCTAAATAAAAGTTCAGGAAAGAAACTATAAATACATGTTAAATGTTGTTGAAATTTTTACAAAATGTATTTATTATAACTTCAACCACTTAACCAATCGAACGTGAACTACCTTAAGAATCAAAGTATTCTTAATAGGCACACCCAATCAATTGGAGAACAAAATAGGAAGAGGACAATTGAGGAATAAGTAATAAGGAAATTGTTTTAAGTGGATGTTCAACCCCTACACCCAAAACATTTTGGCATCCAATCATGGGGCCAAGCAAAAACTTCTGAAGCTCATAGTAACCACTAGAAATATGGTGAACAACATTGTAGTAGAGGAAGTCGTTGAGAATCATATGGACCCAATAGAGATTATGCAAAGGATGTAGAGATAGATGAACGAGATGCAATGAAAATATGAAGAAGAAACAAAGGTGTTTGGAGCTGAGAATGAGATCATATAGTAGGAGAGAAGTGGTAAAGGTCTTTGTCCTCCATCCCAACTCTTCAAGGACTAGCTAAAACCACCATGATGAGCTAGAACGAATGGTTTAGGCGAGTAGCTTCGATCCAAGTAAGGACCATCATCAATATGTTGTAGTAGTCAACATGCTGGTTTGCTGCCATTCATCGTAGGGATCATGGAGACCCTTTTGTCTGATAACTAGAGAATGTCATCGTTTGATAAATATGACAAATCTACTAACCCGGATGAGTACATCCAGATATTTATGAACCAAATGGCATTGCACACGTTGTTGTTGTTGGCCAACTCAATACATTGCTCTGCAACTATTTGAGCAAGATTTTGAGCTCAAATCACAACAAGTTGATCACATCATCTAACATTGATATCTTTAGTAAATGTTAGGCAGGAAAGGTTCGAAAATGTGACTTCGCAAATCCAAAACCTCAACTCAAATGTGGTCATGAACCACTTAATCAAAATGTTACGATCGAGACATTCATCGAAAGCTTATGTAAGAAAAGAGGCCTTGTAAATGTAGGTGTAAGATATAAGGGACTTTCGTAAACATATGCGTGTAAAATCATTAGGAGGAGAAAAGAAGAGGTAGACAAGAAATCATGCGGGAGCAAAGAAAGACTGAAAGGTCTTGTTTCAACAATTACACCCTACTGAGTGTGCCTCAAGCCAAAATGTTGCAAGAGGCACTCAATGATGACTTATATCCCCAATGAGTAGGATCGATCAACGTCAATTCTTCTGTTACCTTAGTCGAATGACTTTCAACTAGAACGACCCCAAGACTGCTTGTTCTTATGGGATGCTTATCTAACAACATCTTAAAGAAATTGATGTTCCATGGATTAGTATATGGCATTATAGTTGTAACAAAAAAGAAAATTTAGCTAAGTTAAAAATTGGCCGAAAACAAACCAAACAAGGAAAGACTATTTACCATAAACATCACGATCGAGCTAAGGAAATGTTTTAAAGGCTTTCTAGTCGGGAGCTTGGGAAGCAGTTGCTCCAAAATTTGAAATGTGAGCACTTTGTAGGGGTCATCATCGAAGACTTTTAGGGATTAGATCGAGTAGGATTCCTGGTCCAATACAAAGGGACCTTATATCGTTCCCATTGAATAATGGCTTTTGACCCTTATATGGAATGATAATGTTGAAGAACCCTTCCTTGAATCCCTTGTAGGAAGCGACAAAGAGTTGGAAGAAATTCCAATTAGTCTCCCTTATTAAAGACAAACATCCTTTTAGGGAAATGAGACTAGTGCAGTAGTGATGAAGGAATAAGGCTTGGGTAGGAGTCAGACCCAAAACCTTGCAAAGGATATCGAACGCATGCATAACCGTGCAGGCATTCGGGTCAGGCTGAGAGGGAGAAACATTCATCTCTCGCATGACACCAGCTTGAAAATCCTTGAACAATACACACACAAATAGGTTTGTGAAAAAGCGGGAATACATGAAAAAGAAATCCAACTTTGACCCTTTCCTCTACAGCCTCCTTTTGACCCTAGTCCTTGATCGGACCTTTATTAGCAGCTTGAGCACGCATTGTAACACTATTTACAAATGTTAAGCTCTACTTGAATGATCTCTGATCCCTAGATGATAACCCAGGAAACTACAATGACACAGAGGATTCATTGGCATATCCCTTACCCTCTTGACCAGAGGAGCTTTCCGAAGAGATCTCAATGGCAAACATTATAACCTTAAGAATGAAAAGAATTTGAAAATCAAGTGGTGCATAAATGAGTTCATAAGCAAAAGTAGTGAAAATGACGAGACCATTTGATCCCTATTTATAGAAAACTTTGAGGACAAAGGGCACTCTCATAACCGTCAAATCTTACATTATCCAATGACAAAGGGCATCCAACATTTCGCATTCATTGTCAAGGCTGACAGCACGACTCATGAGGCAACACATCATCCATCTCCAACAATCATATTTTTAAGGGCGAGTTAAGCGAATATAGTAGTCATGAATCATCGATATAATTCACGGGGTGACACAACCGTCCATCGCAATTTTCAAGGTGGAGTTAGCAATAGTAAACATTTTTCGCTTGTGGTCTTAACTCAAGTTCAAGGCTTTGAGGCTTATGTACTATATGTATCGTCTGATTCATACTGATTGAAATAGCATGACCAATTGTCTGAGCATGAAAGAGATAGATGAGTCTCAATGAGAATCAGTTAATCATCTAGTTAATATAAACAAGTTAATGATCAGGTTTAAACAAATCTAGACCGTGATCAAGTCGGCCCTAATAAAAAACTCATGGAAAAAACTATAAATAAAAGTCAAAAGTATAGTTGTTGAGACTTTTTAGTACACATTAACTTTTAATCACTTAACTGATCAAACTTAATCTAATTTAAACATTGGAGTATCTTTAACAATTACATTTGATCGAATCGATTGGATAATATATTATTTGAACAAGAAGAGTCAAATGAGAAGTAAGTGACACTTGAAATAATAATAATTTCATATGTTATTTTATTTTAATATTTCCCATAAATGAAATGAAAACATGTAAATTAATTTATGTTTTAAAAAAATAATGTATTTCATTAAGAGAGAATTTTAAGGATTTTTTAACTAGATATGTTAATAAAATGAAGAGGACAGAAGAGACAATCAGGTATTTACATACTCTAACATTACATTAAATAACATTGTGAAAAGCTTTAGACGTTATAATTAAATAAACTAGTCTTTAATAAACCACTCTATTTGTTATTAAATATTTTTTTTTAATCAAACAAACTTTCCAAACACATTTTAAATTAACAACATGCACCGAAGAAATTTGTTAAGATCTTAATCCAATTTTGAAACTCAATTTACTTTTCTTCATTGTCGAATTTCTATGTGTATGGTATACGAAGCATGACGTTGCCAAATTTCAATTATACGCTAACATGCATGTCTCTTGCTTTTAATTTTCTGCTTTTTGGTTTTGCTATTTAACTTATTTGTCTTTTACCGTTGAAAATTGATACACGTACTCCTTTCCCATCAAGCACCATCTTCTTGACATGTTTAAATAAATGAGTCCATTATTAAAGTTAGTAATCATTGTTTATCCCACTAATGATCCTTAATTGTGGTACTTATATTTTTGGGTATAGAATTGTGATACTAATTTATTTGAAAATAGAAATTAGCTATAATATAACTTAAACAACCAAAAAGTCTTATTAATTGCAATAATGTCATTTACTTTATTTGGATGTTTTGAAGAATAACATATTGTGTACAATTTTAATAGGGTGTAGAGTTGAATTTGACTTTACACATTATTAAAGGCTTCATAAGATAATTTGTAACTCATCTAAAACGTTAGGCAAATGATATAGTTGATTTTTTTTTTTTTAAGTTTTCTTTATATTCAAATCAAGTTTAGAAAATAATGTAGAACTGTTTAGGTGAACTAAAGAATACCTTATGTAGGATAGATGAAAGTTAATAGAGATGGGTTGTCAAGGTTATTTGAGTCATGTTGGTTGTGCTTGTATTTTTAAAGGTAATAGAGAGAAGTATATTGAAAATTAATCTTATTATTTAGGAATTCAAATTTCTTTATATGCTAAGTTTATGGGTTTCAAATTATTTCTTGTGATGGTATGTGATTGTTGAACTTTAGATTGTCACACTAATTGAGATATCATAATTTATAGTGATACTTAACATGAATTTTACAAAACATAATTGTAACTTTTTCTTGTAGTGTATTATCAATCTAATTTTTCTAGAAAATTAATTATTAATAACATTGACGAGTATTTAAATTAATAATATCTAACAATTTAGAATAAATTGGTTAATGCATTTAATCCAATATTGAATCAGTAAGATAGACACTATAAGTGTGATCTTTGATATAAGTAATCTTTTATTAAACTTTGCATATTTTATAAAATCAAAATATTTTAAGATGATATTTGATAACACTAATGGGCCATATCTATGAACAAAAATAATCAGTGACACAATTACAGTAATATAATGAAAATGGAGGAAAGAAATATAGCTTAAGAAAATAAAAGTGTTTTTAGCTTTGGTTTGTGTTGACATGAAAATCAATAAAGAAAAATAAGCACATACACAATGATAACAGAGTGTGGAAGCTAGATATTTAAAATGAATGGCAATTACAAAAAATGGAGTAGTGGATTTTATAGGAGTTGAAGTTAATAATTAAGGAGTTTAAATTATTTTTGGTTTCTAATATTTTTTTTTCATTTGGTTTCTCATTAAGTTTTTTTTTATCTTATAGATAATATGGTTATTTTTTTATAGTTTAATTTATTTATTTTTCAATAAAGATGTGATTAAAGAAGGTATAAAACATTCATGAAAAATAATACTATTGAACCTATAATACGTATAAATTGACAAAGACATAATACGATAAGGTAAACATATTGTTTGATAAGTGCTAGAGATAACTATAATGCATAAGAAAGTAACTTTGTCCCAACAATAACATAGTGTTGTCGTTCATAATCCTTTTACATTCAAAATTACCCTTTAAATTTTATATCTCCAAGTTGATGCCTCTAAAAGAAAGTTATCTAGTATTACCAAATTTTCAGAAATCAACTTTAAGACTTTTCATCTCTGTGGACAAAGCACCCCAATTTGTGATCTTTCCACTTTTTATACCATCAATTATGTTATAATACTTATTGCGAAATTAAAATAGACTTAATATTTTGAAAATATATTTAGTAGGACATTCATACCTAAATCCTATTGGTTTCTAGATACTTTCAAATTGCTTCCTTATAGTTAGTGATGGTTAAATTAGTTTAGGTCTTTACTTGTGATTGCAAAATGCTAAATTTTCATTATTTTATTTTATTTTTCACTAACAAAACTCCTAATATGATGTCAACATGAAAAGGACATGACAAAAAAGGAAATATAAAAAAAGAATTGAAAGGTGACAGACAAAAAAGAAGTTAAAAGAAATTTTGGACAAAAAAAATTAAGAATTATAACATGATTTGTAAAATTTAGAGGCTTATTTGCAAAATGTGAAAGAAAATATTCTAGAAAGTTCTAAAAGTCTTTAGAAAATTGTACAAGTTTATAAAGTTTTATAGGAAAGAGAAAAGAAGTGGGAAGATGCATGAACTCTTGCTCATGTATGAGGAAGTTAACCAAGTTCATGAACTTAGCAACTTCATTGATAAGGAAGTTATAACTTTCTCCTCACATCATCATCAAATTTCAATCATCCAATCTTTTACATCTACTTGCATGGGCATGTCTTGATTCTTTAACTTCTTGATTTTTTCTCCTTCTATGAATCAAGGGTCATCTCTTATGTATTCTTCACACATCATATAAATAAGGATGAATTTTTTTAGATTATTAACGGTCTTAAGAGTTTAATATCTTAAAATAGATTTTTCTTTATCTTGAATAACTTTTATAAACAGAAAATCAAAATTCTTATATATTTCTAAGGTGACAAGTTATCAATCCTCGTTCCTTAATCCATTTTGTTTTCATTTTAAATTTTATTTCTTCCTTCTTCTATTGTATGTCACAAGATTCATGGTGAATCTTAGATGAGTTCATATTTTTAAATTCTTCAATTCTTTCCAAGTTCAAAACAACTTCATAAAAATGCCTTTTAAAATTATTGTGTAGCCTCCTCTACTACTTCAATTGGTGGTTAAAGTATTGATTTTGCTTTATTTTTCTGGTGGATTTTTTTGTTGACTTGCCAACATTCTTTGGTGCTGCAATTGTTGTCTTCGTAAACTTGTGTAGCGGTTCAGATGTTGACTTTTAACCTTTTTTGGTGGCTCAATTGTTGAGTTGCAAGTTTTCCTACTCGGTTCAATATTTGATCTATGCTTGCAGAGTGCATAAGTTCATTTAAGTGATATCTTAAGTTTAGATATGGTACTCTTTTGTATTAATTAATTTTAGGTTTAATACCTCTTTTGGTCCCTCGAAAGGGGGCCAATGTTCAATGTGGTCCTACCCTTTTTTAGAAGTTCAATGTGGTCCCACCTTTTGTAAAAAGTGTGCAATCAAGTCCTTTTTGGAAACGGCGTTGAGTTTTTAACGGAGCAGCTGACAGGGTGGACTGAAGTTAGCTACGTGGCTTTGTGTGGGTAATACGTGGCTGTGAGAGGGTGATACGTGGCTGTGAGAGGGTAAATGTACTGAGGTTAAGAAATCAGTTAAGAAATCAGAAGTTAGGGTTTGAGGAGTTGCAGAGAAATTGGTAATTTGGGATTTATGATCGTGGAGGAAGTGTGTTTATCAAACACCAATTTCTCTGTCAGACCGAATAACACTCTCACTCTGACTAGAGCTACTTGGACTTGCCGTGACCCCAGGTTTCTGCTTGCTATTTGAGCCTGATCCTGAAGCCTTTCCCAATTTATCATGAGGGTCCAAGATTTGTTGCTTCATCCTTTTCGCGCGTAATTCACTTAGAACATGTCCCTTGGAGGTCGTCCTCTCAGCATTTCTAGCCGATGAACGAACCTTGGCAGATGATGGATGATAAGATGAATTTGCTGCAGAACCAGTCTTTGCACTTGCATTTTTGTTTTCCCTCTTCGATCTCATTTTCTCTTCGAATTCCTTTTCACATTTTTTGGTTGCTCTATCAGACAAAATCATCCCCCTTTCAAGTTCTGTCATATTTGCGAGCTTCTATTTGTCGTCTTCGTTCTTGTAGAGATCACTTCCAACATCAGATTCTTCACTGCTGCCACCATCTCTATCGGGAACTCCATCCTCCAAGTCAGCCCCACCATGCTCATTACGATTACTATTATTAATACTTCTTCTGCTGACGTCTAATCTCTTCTTCAGTGGAACATGGGATGAATACCTCTGTGGTTTCTTGTTTGCACCCTCATCAGAGCCTTCTTCTCTAGAATGACTTCCACCATCGGAGAATGCCACACCACCATCAGAGTCTTCTTCTCTAGTCACAAGGCAGAGAAATTGATAATTTGGGATTTATCAAACACACCAATTTCTTTGCAACTCCTCAAACCCTAACTTCTGATTTCTTAACCCAACCACGTATCACCCTCTCACAGCCACGTATTACCCACACAAAGCCACGTAGCTAACTTCAGTCCACCCTGTCAGCTGCTCCGTTAAAAACTCAACGCCGTTTCCAAAAAAGACTTGATTGCACACTTTTTACAAAAGGTGGGACGACATTGAACTTCTAAAAAAGGGTAGGACCACATTGAACATTGACCCCCTTTCGAGGGACCAAAAGAGGTATTAAACCTTAATTTTAATTTGTAAAAAATTTACGTATTTATCCCCACCCTAAAAAGTAAATAAATTAACTTAAGCTATGCTTAACAAATTTTTAATATTTGGATTGTGTTGTCTCATGGGGTATTTTTAGGTTATTTGTATCCCCATGTTGTCTACTTCTTAATACTGGTTGTTTTGTCCCATAGAAGTTGGAACATAAAATATTTTATTTCTTTAGTATAAGAGGAGATGGGTAAGGATATCATTATCATCCTTACCTTTTTTGTTATCCTTCTTTTTATCATTCAAAAATGTTCAAGACTAATTCTTTAAGACCATGTTCAAACCATAGTACTCTTTTTTCATCATAACCTCAACAAACCACTACATTTTAGGTAATCTTTTGGTAAGGAAAAAATCTATCAAACTCTTATAAAACACATGACTTAATATTTTAATATTACCATTGACACTCAAGTTTTTGAAAATAATAAACAACACAACTTTTGTTCCTCTAACGCTAGTTACCTAATGTTAAATAGATGTCAGACATAAGATAATGTTTCAAAGATTCAAGTACAAAATGAAAAAAAGAAGTGGCAAACAAGTCATCACACTTGCCTTAAAGATACAGAAACATCTTAGAGATAAATAGTATGATTTCATCAATTTTTGTACTACAAAGTAGAGGTTATTAGTGATAGTCATGAACCTTTTTAAAAACTATAAATCAAGATTCTCTAAAGTACATAAAATACAATAATCATTTCTAGATATATGTATAAGTAATTTAGTGCATGCAAAAAAGAATGAGGTTCCCAAATGAAACTAAGAGAAGTGCATGAGACAAATACAAAAAAGTCTTTAAGTGTTTGAAATTGTAGTTCATTTTCTAAATGACTTATATAGATTGATAGAGAAATCTTCATTGTAAATTGTTCGCTTTCAAGAAGTAGTATCTCTAAAACAAGGAAAGTTTCCTATTTCATATCCATAAGTGTAAACCTTGTAATCAAATATCATCTTTTGATATATAGTCCAAAAATACTTTGTATAAATTGTCTGAAAAGTCATTCTACCATGCTTACACTCAAAGGGAGTTTAAGAGGTTAGCTTAGTAAAGCTTTGTATAATTAGTTTGTAAAGACATTTTGTACTTAGATAATGAAAAGTGACTTTATGTACTCATTGTAAGCTAAAAGTAACCAACATTTGAGAACAAGAAGTAGTCTAGGTTGAAGTGATTCAATATAAAAATCATGTTATTATTGAACTTTCTATTATACCTATAGTAGTTGTTAGGTTTCAAAGAGGCTAGTAAATATGTTTTCATAAAATCATTAGATGAATCTCACACAATTTCCAATAAGTTATTTGGAAAAACCGCTTTCCAAAAGGGTTTTAACAATTTTATTCAAATTCTATTTTTAAGAGCTAACATCTTAGTTTATCTTTAAAGTCCTCACAAATTCCAAACATGATCATGAATCATTGTCATTAGTGAAATCATTAACTTCCACATTGATGTACTCTATAATGAACTTATCACACACCAAGTGACCCCCCAAATGAACATCCACAACAAAATACATTTTTACAACAATTTTAACGTGACCAAATAAATAAAAAAATTATGTTAATCCTGTATAGTACACCCATGTCAGAAACATAACAAATTAATACAATAATATACATTTGCACAAACCCCAAAGTGAAATAAACATAAACAAGGACAAATGAATTAAATTTTTACACGTTTGCACATACTAAACTACAATAACAATGAAACATTTTTTTAAGTTTTGCTTGTCTCGTGTTAGAGCTCTTGTTGTCTAAACACATCTACTCCGACAATGAAGACTTTTTTTACACTTTGTATTGGATTTCAAATAGTAAAGATTTATACTCAAATACATTAAAAAAAATCTCTTATTATACACCTAAACATATACATGACTAAGAAAAATCTACCATAATCACATTGAGAGTTAATAGTGATATTTCACCACTAAGATAACAAAACTTAACAAAAACAATCAGAGTACGAAAAATAAAATATTATAGTAAATAATTTTTTATAGAAATGAAATACAAAATTAGACGTGTTGAAAATAAAAAAGAAGAAAGGAGTCAAGTTTATGTATGTTTTTGTAAAATAATTACCTTGACTAATTACACAATGAAATTGTGGTCCCCTCCTTTTATATCTATTTTAGATTATTTATGTTAATTATATATAAATTTAATTACACTTGTTAGGTGAATGAAAAATATAAGTTTGAACTGAGTTATCATAAAATTACACCTTTAAAATCGAATCAATTTTATAGATAAACTAACTTTTTCTTATAAAAGTATATTTAGATAAATAGTCACTTCAGTATAAAGGTATTAATACATTTCGTTTTTGTACAATAATAAAAAAAATAACAAACTTTATACAAAAATTTTAATTTCATTAATTTTATTTAAACTCTATTAATGATTAAATTAATTGAAGATGTGTTTAGTCTTCAATAGGTTTAGAGACAACGGAAGCTAGAGTTTTCTTTAATCGATGATTAATTGTGCATATCTGAAGATGTTATGAGTATTGAACTGGTTGAATGAACTTTCTACTTTATGTTAGATGTAGCATAATCAATTTGAATATTTTGAGTGTGTGGTGATGAACTATGATTTGTGAAGTGTATTGAATGATGATTGGTCTGTTATTTGATGTTAATGTCATAATTCTGTTTGGAATAGGTGTAGTAAGCTTTATTGTATAGTGGTTGAAAGTTGCGAAGTTTTGGTAGTGTTTTGGAAGGAAAAATTTAGGTTTTAGGTATTACAGTGAGAGATTGGAAGAGTAATTTGGTTTGATGCAGTTGTGGTCTATTATGAGATGTTTTGTGAGTTGTTCAAGTAATTAAAATGGAAGAAATATGTGCTAAGATTATATGATGGTGGATAGGTATAGTTCATTTTGGTCTAGAACTAGTTTAAAGGGGGTTTGAACTAGTGAAAACTTGAATTGGAGATTCTATGCTCAAATAGTCAGTTTGGGGAGTCTTGCTAAGTCATATGGGACTTGTTGGAGTTCCTAAGTTGCTTGAAATTGTGTCATAAATGGTAGAATTCAATTTGAGTCTCTTAAGTGAGGATTAATAGATTTTGGAGTTTGATTTTGTAAGTAATCACCTTAAAATGGGTTTAGGTGGCTTAGATACAATTGTTCAAGTATCATTGAGTATATAACACGATCTAGAAGTGTTAGAAGTTGGGAAAAATATATCCATTTGGTCAAGGGTAGTGCATGGTGCAAATTCTGTAGTTTTAGTGTTGTAGCATTATGTAGACTCGTTGAGTGAGAGGAGTCAGTCAATGAGAGCAATCGCTTAGTGAGAGGCTAATGGTCTAGACCACTGTCTTTGTATTCGCCTAGCGAGTTGGGGCATTGAGTAAGAGGTTGGGGGGTTTGGACCACTGTCTTCATATTCGCACACCGAGTTGGGTCGTTGAGCCAGAGGTTGGGAAGTCTGGACTACTGTCTGTTTATTCGCACAACGAGTTGGGTTGCTAAGCGAGAGCTTGGGGGTTTGGATCACTTTCACTTTATTCGCACAGCGAGTTGGGTCGCTGAGCGAGAGGTTGAGGTCTCAGACCACTGTTTATGTATTCACACAGTGAGTTGAGTCGAAGAGCGAGAGAACTTTGTGGTCGCCAAACGAGCTTGGTCGCCCAGCGACTAAGTCCAAAGTTTGTTTGGATCTTAAATCGTAATATGATTCTATGATAACTTTGAGTTCTGTTTTGATTGGTTGAATGATGTAAAAGTACCTATTGTATCACATGATTATGGATTCTTGTGGTGTTGTATTTTATACACCTTTGAAGTATGGTTGATGAACGTAATTCCATGACTTAGGGAGAGATTTCAGTGTTTTTGTTGTTGTTGTTGTATGAATGTATGGAGCTTTGAACTGGTGGTCTATTCCGACACTCTAATGATCATCCATTATCAAGTAAAGAGTAATAATGATTCATGTGGTGAGAGTAGTGGGAGGTTCTTGTCTATAGGCTTTGAATCTAGTCCTAGGCAACTCTAACGGACTAACCTTGTATGGTGCTTGGGGTGGGCCAGCTGCTTACCATACAAGTGCACAGACTACCAAGAGTTCGACATTCATACCTAATCAAGATGAGTCTTGTCTAGGTTATGACATGTATAGGATGATTGGTGTGTTATTGTACTGATTTGAGTTGATGGTTGATTCGTTTATATATAAAAATATGAAATTGTCTTGTTTATCTAACTTACCCTTTTTCTTGTGATTGTGCTTGTATGTTTTTTGCTTTTCTTCATTGTGATGATTATCCTATGGGTGTGAGTAGAGGAAGAGGAAGTTTTCCTGGAGAGGCACTTGATGAGGAGATGTTGTCGTTTAGTTTCTTTAGAGTAGTATTGTAAATAGCTTTTGTTTAGAATGATTGTGTATAAAGTTTAAATTTATAGTTATTTTTGAATGACGGTAAATAATACTATATAATCATTTCCTTAACTGTTTCTAAATATTAATTATGTGATGACTATTATTAGTTAATTGCTATATTTTAAGATGTTAATACGTTATACTCCTTTTAGGCTTCCATAGTGTACTAAACATTTTGTTTGATATTTATTAAAAAATTTATTAATGGTGAATAATTTTAAATTAAAAGTGAAAACAAATATTAATTCAAGGAGGAATTTTAAAAAGATATTTTTGAGATAGAAATATTTATTAAAAAACGGTTGAATTTTATATTAGAGCAATGTGAAGTGGAAAGATTTGCATGGTTGTGAAAATATTTAGAAAGATATTATTTTTATTGTGATGGAAAATAATCATGATTTAGAGAGTAAAAAAGTGATGGCCGGTGTGTGTAGTATTATTATAGAGGCGTGAAAAATGTGGTTTAATTGTGGGCTCTTATATTAGGTTTGAAAGTGATTTATTGAGTGTTGCGTTTTGTATTGAAAATCTTTATTCAGGAAACTCCAAATAATGCCTGGTCCATTCAGAAAGCCATTCTTAGAACAACCACAGCCACTATCAAATGCTCACTGTTTATCACTTTTTGTGGGCCACTCGCTAACATTGATGCCTTCACCAAACAAACCAAACCAAAATCTATGATAATAACGCCTTGCCGACAACAACAATTAATGTCGGTTTTAATGAATTCATACGCTGTGCATTTTCTAAACATCTCTCACGTTTTTGGAGTAAACTGAAAATTGTTAATTGCTTTTTGTAACTTTGTTTTAAGTCCACTTACAATTGGGCCTCCATGTTCTTCTTTTCAATTTTACAAATGTTTAAATATAGAAACTAGGCATTTCTGCCTGCAGCTCCTTTTTTCTTCTTGCACCTTCCATAAATGTAGTATCTCGATTTTACCTTTGAATAAAATAGGATTCGCTGCCTCCCCATTATTTTGGGTGAAGGAAAAATTTAGGGAAGGAAGAAAGGCTTGAGCCAATGAAGAAAAGGAAACGGCCCCCAAAAGGCATATGTTAAAAATTACATTCCGATTGAGTGGTGTGGAAGGTATTTCTAAATCCAAAAACACATTTGGAAACATTCAATCCAAAAAATATTAAAAGAAAAAGAATTGCAGGGTTTTTATTATAATTTTAAAAAGGGATGGTTTAGGATTACACTTCTTTTAATAGGGGTACAGGAAGAAGAAAGGGACGGAAAAAGAAAACCCCAAGAAACGAAGGGAAAAAGCAATTAGAATATGTAATCACCGCACCATATTGTTTTCTTCCTTCAAGTGGCTAAATTAGCTTTCTTGGATAAAAACCTTATCTTACATCCCTTTTCATTTATGTTATAATTATATTAGGATGGTAAAAAAATCTACTTATATAAATATATATGGATAAAATATGTTGTGGATAGTTAGTACAAGCAGATAATAGGTACTTGTGAATAGTTGTAGCGGATAATTTAATACTCGTTTATTAATTGGTCGGATTCAAGTATCATATTACCTGTATTTGCAGGTGCTTGCTACCCGTTTAAAAAATAAAATTACATTTTTATCCCATTAGGTTATCTTATTTTAACTTGTTGTGACTGTTCAATTCGTTTTTCTAGCTTGTGTATTCTTTGTCGTCAAGTTCTCTCTGAAGAAGAAATAGCAAACCCTAGGTGAGCCTTCAACAGGTAAGCAATGAACTAACAAACCATATTCAAATTCCTTCTAAGTTAGCTAGACTTTAATAAAGTGACATACTTGTTTAGAACTTTTTTGTTTCTTATTTCAATTAGATGCAAGTGGGAAGCTCGTTTATCATAACACCAAGAAGAGGGTTGGCGAACCCAAGTATCCTATCACTGGCTAAAGGATTCACGGGGTGTGCTTTTCTTGTTACCCTTTCAATTCCTTTTTTTATGATGTGTAGTTTTCAGTGTTTTGTTCCCTTTGTCTTCCTTCTTTTATCGTTTTAATTTGTTACATGGAACATGTTGCTTCTTTTTCTGCTTCTTTTATCGTTGTTATGTTCCCTTTTTGTTCTCTTTCAGTATTCCATTTGAATTTTCAATGTTTCTTTTTATAAAATGACCACATTGTTCATTTAAATCTTTGATATGCATCCTGTAACATTCTTCAAAAATATCACATTAGATTCTTCCAAGTTGTTGTCACGTGGGTTCACAACATCTACAAATACATCATGATTTCTTTTTATTTATGATCCATGTTGTCCCTAGTTCAAATATTTGGACACTGTTGTTGATAGGGGAAGTTATGCGAAAGCTAAACCCATATATCCCATATATGTTTTTGATAATGACAACAATAGAAATGTTTTTATAGTTTCTTGCACACACATTGAGCAAAGTTGTTGTTTATATTTGTAATTGTGCTTGAACTATATGTAATGCATATTCATTGAGCTTATTCATGCGATTATATCTGTGACATGCATATTCATTGATTAAGATTGATAAAACTCTTTGCACATTGCATGTCTGTATGAATTAATCGATTACAATGTTTATGTAATATGTTAGATTCATCATATATCATTATTTGCTTAAGAGTGGCAAAACTGCAAGTTTTAATCGATTACGTTATATGTATAATTGATTAAAACTTGTGTCTTTGCCTATACTTAATTATTGAGTGCATTGATGAGTTTTGGGTTGAAAGAGTTTTCAAATGTGTTTAAGTATTGTACTTAACCGATTACACTCTTTTCTTAATCGGTTAAAATGAGAATTAATTGAAAATTATTTTCTTGTTAAGTCATAACTACCTTAATGGTAATATTTTTAAATGTTATGACTTGCATTCATTACTTAATCGATTACATACATTGCTTAATCTCTTAAATGTGTAAAATGTAATTCTGTTATAGCAGTATTAATTGCTTAACCGATTACATTAATAACGTAATCTCTTGAAGAGTTGTTGTAGTTTCAAAGTCTGATCAATATGCACTGAAAGGTGTTCTACTGGAAGATCAGAATCATTTGCAATCATGTGTGATTGTGGTTTCCCTATTGTTAAGGCCAAGAAAAGAATTTGTGGAGTTCTGGTCACTTTAAGTGTGGTATCTCAAACGGGTTGCAGAAAGAAGATTATTCTTTCTGTGTGTTTAACTATAATAGATTTGGAGTTAGAGAGGAGAGTACTCTGAGAGGGTGTCCCTATATTTTTTGTTGTAGAACTTGATCTATATAGTGAATTTACTTTCAATCTCAAGTTGATTGAAAGAAAACTGGATTTAGGCATTGAGGTCGAACCAGTATAAATTATGGTATTGTTTTTTCTATCCTTTCACCCTTTTATTTCCTTACATTCTTTATTTGCTTGCATTCCAAGAAAGGTTCAAAGATTTTGAAAAATCTTTTAAAAGAATAATTTTTATTAAACAAAATCAATTCACCCCCTCTTGGTTGAGAAAATAGGCAAATCTATTTCTACAACTATAATTTGAAATGATATCCATCATTGAATTTTGATATATGATGGTAAGAAAAGTTTACCTTGTTTTGTAGGTTACCAATAAAGGTGGGAGCCCATGCATATACATCTTAAAAGGTTTGCCAAGCAAAGGAGAGAAAAGGAAGCAAGTAGGAGTGCATGTTTCAGCCAAGCCGTGCATCTTCTTGCCTTTGTCACATGAGACACAAGCTAACCGTGTAACTCTCCTATTTCAGCACGTTTTCAACAAAGTGCACATGGAACACACGGCCTGGAAGCATTTCCTACACACGTCCAGTAGCTTCATGCACATTTTAGCTTGATAGCCATGCTTCTCTTACTCTATAAAAGAGAGCTCCTTATTCTTGTAAAAACAACTTGAGATGTTAATGAAATGCTGCAGAAATTCAGCCATTCTCTCGAGTTCAAATTTAGAGCCTCTTTAGCTTGCTCTTCCTCTAGCTCCTTTCCCTTTTGGAAAGCCATCTCAGTTAGAATTCTACCTCCACACTCATCCAAACACGGTCACACATTATCACAAACACCTTGTGTGCACAGAATACCTTCATACCAATCTCTATTTAGCTGCCACTTCTGGATCGAGAAGCCACTCCATGCTTGAAGGTGGAGGTCGCTTCCATCATATTCAAAATAGGAACTGTTATTAATGTGACACATGGAGATGCATCAAGCAGAACAAAAGGAGGTTTTGTTATTAGATTCTAGATGCAACAAACATATGACAGGAAATAAGGGGTGGTTTTTATCTTAGAAGAAGGTCTTTGTCATACTGTAAAACTGGGAAATGACATGACAATGAATGTGGTAGGAAAAGGAAATGTAAGAATGAAAATTGATGGTGTTACTCAAGTAATCTCTGATGTTTATTTTGCTTTTGAGCTTAAGAACAATCTTCTTAGCTTAGGGCAACTTCAAGAAAAAGGATTGACAATCTTAATGCAGAATGGAACTTATAGAGTTTTTAATTGAGACAAGGGCCTAATAATGAAAATTAAGATGAGTGGCCATAGAAAAACCAGGTATAGAAACTAACAAGGTAGCACACTTGTGGCATTGTCAGTTTGGGCATCTTAATCATAAGGGACTCAACACACTTTCACATAAGCAACCGGTAGCAGACTTACCAACTCTGAAGCTACCGACAAAGACCTACATCACCTGCTTAATTAAAAAACAACATTGATAATCAAACCCAAAGCAAGGCATGTGGAGAGCATCAAGGAAACTGTAGCTTGTGCATGCTAAGATAAATGGTCCTTTGATCCCTTCCTTAAACAACAACAAAAGATACATCTTAAGCTTTATAGATGACTTCCACGAAGGTTTGATTTTTTTCTTACATGAGAAATATAAAGCATTCCAACATTTCAAGAACTACAAAATCCATGTTGAAAAGGAGGTCAACAAATATATTGACTGATTGCCCACATATTGGAGAGGTGAGTTCACCTCACATGAGTTTGAAGAATTCTGCAAAAGTCAAGGCATTATTAGGAGGCAATTAACATCAATTTATACTCCTATGCAAAATAGAGTCATTGAGAGGAAAAAATAGGACTATTTTGAATGGCGTAAGGGTTGTGTTAAATGATAGGAAAGTCTAAAAGGTGTTTTGGCCAAAAGCTGTGAAATGGTGTGTACACGTTTAGAACCAAAGTCCAACCTCAGTCTTAGAAAATATAGCTCATGAATAAGCATGGAGTGATGTGAAGCCTATGATGGCATACTTTTTAATTTTTGAGTGTGTGACTCATGTTCATATACCATATCAGTAAAGAACTAAAGTTGAAGATAAGAGTAAGATGTGTGTTTTCTTAGGAATTAGTGATGAATCAAAAGACTACAGATTATTTGATCTTGTTTCCAAGAAAATCATTATAAGTATAGATGTAGTGTTTGAAGAAGAGAAAATTTGGAATTCGGGTACAACAAAATTCTATGTCTTAGCATGTGAAGAGGAAACAAACACTTCTAAATAATCAAATGTTGAGAAAGAAGAAGTTGCACATGACGATGGTGGTAGAAATTTACGAGAAGACGAATCACCCACAAGTAAGAAAATTAATATTAGTCAAGAAAGTCCAATACAAGGGAAGGCCACAAAATTAGAAGAGAACATACATGGATGATCAATTATATGACAAATGTTGATTTGGATTTCAAAAATATCATGATACTATGGGTTGAAAGTAAAAATGATCCACATTCTTTTTAAGAATGACACCAAAATAAAAAAGTGGCAAAAAGCAATGAAGAATAAGATGAATTCTATAGAGAAAAACAACACATGAGAGCTAATAGATCTGCTAGAAGGAGTAAAACCCATTGGAGTCAAGTGGATTTTCAAAACCAAGCTCAACGAAAATGGAGAAATAGAAAATCACAAAGCATAATTGGTGGCAAAAGGATATTCACAACGATATGGAATAGACTATACTGAATTTGCGCCAATAGCTAGACTCAACACAATACACTTAATTTTGGTACTCGCAACTGAACATGAATTGGAAATATTCCAACTTGATGTGAAAAGTGTTTTACTTCATGGAGAGCTTAAAGAAGAAGTCATCATTGAGCATCCAGAAGGATTCATCAAATTAAGAAAAGACAAGATTTACAAACAAAAAAAGGCATTGTATGGCCTTAAATAGACCCCAAGAGCTTGGGCAAGAAAATCGAAGAATATTTCATGCATGAAGGATTTGGAAAATTCTCCAATGAACATACATTGTTTACCAAAAATGAAGGAAGTAACACACTTGTCGTTGTATGGATTATCTCCTCTTTGTTGGAGGAAATAAGAATATGTGTGATAAATTTAAAAGTATGAAGGATTTTGATATGTCTGACTTCGGACAAATGAAATATTTCCTAGGAATTGAAGTTATACATAGAATATTTATTTACCAAAGAAAATATGCTCGAAAAATTCTTAAAACCTTTGACGTTTCTGAAAATTAGTAATTTCTTGAAATATCCCATTGTTCCAAGAACACAATTATCAAAGGATGAAGCAGGAGAAGGAGTAGATGCCACTATGTTTAAACAAGTCGTCCCAAGTTCCATGTATATCACAACTACTTGACCAAATCTAACCTATGGAGTAGTTTATTAAGTTGATTTACGACCAACCCAAACTCATCTCATTGGCTTGCAACAAAAAAAATCTTAAGGAATATAAAAAAGAACCATTGATTTTGGAATACTCTATAAAAAGGGTAGCAGAAATATAGGTCTTGAATCTTGTACAAATAATAACTTCAAGTTTTTGTGTTCATTATGGGATATGGAGCAATTTCATGGATTAAAAAAAAACAGGCGATTGTGAGCTTGTCAACCACAAAAGTTGAATACATTGTTCTTGTGTTATGTGCCCGTGAATACATTTGATTCAGCAAAATTTTGAAGCATCTTGAAGCTGTTGAGGAAGGAAGCACACATTTTTTTTTACAACAACTCTACTATTCAATTGTATAAAAAAATTTTCTTACATTGCCTAAGCAAGCACATTGAAGTGATATTTCATTTTCTCAAGAATTTAGTAAGTAACAGGACTGTGAAACTGAGGTTTTGTAACTCTAAAGAACAAATTGCAGACATCACAACAAAACCACTTAGGTTGGAACAATTTGTAAAACTCTTTGGAAAGCTTGGTGTGATCAATGCAACTGAAGTCTAAGCTCAATGCAGATGCATTAGCTTAAGGGTGGGAATGATAGTCAAAGTAGTTAGTTGACTAATTTGTTTTACATTTAGAAGAAGCATAAGTCTTAAAGGGAGTCAGTTTTTAGATTCACAGAGTTGTGAATTTTGGTGCATTTTGTTTTACACTCAGTCATTCTTGTACATGCAAAAGGCTATAAAGCCTTATGCTGACTTTCAATTCAATAACACATTCTATGATTCTTGGTACTGCTAGTGATTGAAGCTACCACTATGAACGTGTTGTCGAAGAGGAACTCTGCAAACGTAAAGAAGGAGGCGAGAGCATGCACGTGGTAATCCCATGGGTAGCATGCATGATGAAGATAAGGAAGGTGATATGTATTCATGAAAGCCTCGAAATTCCAAAATCCAAGAAACAAAAACCAATACAATAGTTGCACTCATTCCTCCTCCTTGCACGAGACCATATACATTCATCTAGTACTACCTCTTCCTCCCTCCATGTTTAATATTTTTATATGCATGCATTGTGGAGAGAAGGTGAGGAGAGTTTCGTCACCACCCACCATTTACGGTCGCCAGCAGAGGCATTGTTGGTGCTGCATTGGCAATGCCATTATCATACATGCGCACGACATCCAACGTGGAGTAGAACCCATGTTGTGTAGTGGAAGGTGTAGATCCTGTTGGGGTGTTGGATCCATGAAAACTATATGTTATTACTATGTTTGTTTGGGCAATAATAGTGTTTGGCATGGGATTTTAGCAGTAGCTCTCACCCTCTTGTGCGAGGAAGAAGATGACTTCATCATCAGTTATAAGTGTCAACGAATGGCTTCAATCTCCTTGTAATTTCCAACTATGGTGCTTTTCAAATCACCTTCAACTACCCATCAATTTTCTTCATCATGTCAGTCACCTTCTACTTTCATTCTCTTCTCTTTCACACTAAAATTCACAAAGGATTCGTAAGACATCTTCCTATTAAAAACATGTGGTGCCCATGCATGTAATAGTAGAACGTTTATATTCCGCCTATAATTATATATTCTGGGCTGTTATATAGTTTGTAGAACGTCTATTATTCAACTTGATAATATCGGGTGCATGGAGTTTGGAAGAATGTGATGAATCCTACTTCTAAAGGAAAAGTCGTTAAGAGACAAGGATCATTCATACACACACGTCATGAGAAGATTCAATTCATGAAAATTACAACACATTGGATTCAAGATTCAGTGAGTACCAACATGCGCGTCAAAATCAGGTACCAAGATGTTCACTGTTTTTCTTATCCGGTATTCTTTAAGGTGGTGTAGAGTGATTTTAGTTTAAACCAGATTTAAAAATCCAGTTTGTGTGAATTTGGTGGTGTAGCCATGGAATTTCAGAACTCAATGTATATATTTTTATCAAATTCTATAATTTGGTTGACTTTCATATATATTTAAATTATCTAATTTATAATTTAGAGAGACAAAATAGGAAGGAAGGAAAAGTTAGGATGCAGGAAAAAAATAATGGGTGCAGAAAAACAATCCCCGCCCAAAAAAGTTAACTAAGCCCAATGTAGTCTGAAATGGACTTTTCTTCCTTCAGCCCCCTTTTTACTAACTGCATCTACATACCAACACGAAAGGACTAAGAGACCCTCCTTCACTGCACGACAATACTAATGTTCCCATTGTTGTCACTACTGCCACACGTTTACTTTCCATTGTAGACAAAGAAGAATAAGAGAACCTTTTGAGAAAAAAATAAATAAAATGGTTCTACAAACGCTCTTCTCAGAATGCATTTCGCGCATTCTTGAAAGATTGTTCCAAAAAATTCATCTCAAGAAACGTGTTTTAGAAGGTATAATATAATGTTTCGAAAAACATGATCTAGAAATTCTGTTCCTAAACGCCTGTTCTAGAATACATTTCATACCCTCTAAAAATTGTCGCAAAATTCTTTTCCAAATATTTCGTTATGAGAATTCTAGAAGACTTGTTTCAAAATATTTTTGGAACTTTAACAGAGATAAAATACCATTTTAAAAAGTAATAGGGTGAAGTTATAAAAAGGGAGGTGCATAAGGAAAGGAAAAATCCTTTGCAATATAACTTTCCATTTTGTTG
Organism: Vigna umbellata; assembly: GCF_029865625.1. Taxonomy (NCBI): domain Eukaryota; kingdom Viridiplantae; phylum Streptophyta; class Magnoliopsida; order Fabales; family Fabaceae; genus Vigna; species Vigna umbellata. The sequence goes on from NC_142170.1 coordinate 26,470,914, forward strand.
AATAAAAGAGGCTAAGCCCAATTAAGTTTAAACTTTATGGCACAACATGATAGTGAAAGTTGATATCTCATTGGCCAGGTTCATTTTATTCCATAGAAAATTATTATTTTTAAATAATCCCCTCAAGCAATATAAAATTTTTTAGTATGCCAAATTTATACATAAGTATAAAGCAATATTTAATTTCAATTTGGAGATAGTGACTATAGAGAAATTGAATTTGAAAGTAATAGAATAATTAAATATTATGGGTGAGAATTGAAAAGTAGGAGGTGGGTAAAATAATAATTGAGGCAGGTGGTAAATGATGTTGTGTTATAAAGGGACAACGTTGGAGTGTGGTCCCGTGATAGAACAAAGGCTGGGCATACGCAGACATCATGTGAAGGGGCTTCTCAATGTCACCTCCTCCATCTTCTCTGCCACATCACGTGAACTTTCTTATCAAAATTATTATAATAATCAAATTAAACAAAAACTATTAATATCAAAATATAATAACTTCACCTCATATTCAATTTATTATAAATAACTAAATAAATTAATTAATATTTAATTTATAAATTTGAATATTTTTAATAGATTATTAAATTATTATTTTTTTTAATTATTTAAATTTTTTATACTTTATAATTGAATTTTTATTGTTTAATTATGTTGATTGAGTGACATTACTATTATTTTTGTTTTATTATATTAATCTTTATATGTTATTTGAGATTTTATGATTAATATATAATGATATTTTGATTCATATAGGATGATTTAAAAAAACATTATGTTGAATAACAAACTATTCTCATAACTCTCGTCAATGATAATAATTATGATTGTTCCTTAATAATTATAACTAATGACAAAGAATTATGATTGTTCCTTTATAATTATTATAACTAATGCCAAAGAATTGATATAAGTAATGGATGGTGATTATTGTCATCCACTATTAAAATTATTTATTATTTTTACTAAACACAATGTATTTTATTTTATGTTATTACAAAAAAAATCATTTTTGTAATACATTTAGATAAATAAATAAAATAATGATATAATATAGCAACCACATCACTTAAATAATGATAATAATAAAAATTTAATTGAAAGTTATAAAAATTTAAATATTCATTGCGAGATTTTATAAAAAAATTAATCAAAAATACTTTAACTTTATAAAAGAATTAAATTTACAAGTTTCTACCTTGAGTTTATAAAATCTTAATGAAATATACTTTAAGTTTCTAGCCTTGAGTTCATTTATGGCATCTAGTTCTTCATTATAAATAAGAATTAACAAATCAACATTTTGTACTTTATTTAAAACGCTTATTTAATATTTAAATTTTGTTAGTGTAAGTAAAGTATATTAAAATGGAATCCAAACTTTGTATTCAGTCTTTAATGATCCCATTCTCGTTAGTTTTTAAAATATTTTTTCTAGTTTTTAATTATATTTTTCTAACTTTTATTACTTGCTAGTAATATTAAGGTTTAAACCCTTATTTGGTCCTCATACTTGTGTACTAATCTGAAGTCTTAATCGAGTTCTTAAACTTGTTAAAATGAACTAATTAAGCTATCTTCGTTAATTTATCAGTAACGTCGTTTGTTTGTGCTGAGCTGTAATTTGTTTTAGTTGACGAGACATTGTTTATTAAATTTGATTGGTGATGTGTTGTGTGAATAGATTTTCACGTGTGATGTTGTTAGCCTTAAAACTTAATATTTAGAGCAACCCTGATTTCGAAAGTGTTTAACATCTCCGTTTTTGTTAGGAAGAGTTCTGGAAGCAGTATTGAAGTGATGAAATGTCTGGTTCTTCTTCTTCTTGTAAATGCACGGGTTGGGGCTTTCAACATAGTTCTGCCAGTGGGAACAGGTTGGGTTTCAACATTGCTCTCACCCTTTCTTAATTTAGTGTTTTTCTTCTTCAACTCCCAAGGCTGTAGTCTTCGTTTTTTCTTGGGTCTTCCTGGCATTGTCCTCTTCTTTGGGGGTAATACATATGGATATGAAGTTATGTCCCAGACAAGTTGACCATTAATAGGATAAATGATGGTGTTGTAGGTCTCTTCATAAGTAGACTTCCTAAACCAATGGCCAATGTAGTCTTCTGCATTTAAATTGAAGAATTTCATTACAATTATTGCGTGAGTGCAAAGAATTCCAGTTATTAACCACTTTCTACAATTGCAGTCCTTGTTTTCAATATTGACAACAAATTGCTCCCGAAATTGTGAAATGTGTAAGACTTCAAATAATTGATGTGATGACCATATGTCATGAGCACAAAAATGACAACACAGTTAGCAACATGTTCTTAATGATGAACATAAATTAAATATGGGTGTGAAGTTACCTTGGTAACCAATATCTGGTTAACCATGTCTGCTTTTCAAATATGTTGAGAACTTTAGGGCACACAGAACCTTGATATAAACCCATTTTTGTCTTGTTCATAGCCCATCTCTTCATGATGTAAACCATAATGTCTTCTAACAAATTGATAAGTGGCTCACCCTCCACTTCTCTTGCAACATCAACTTCATCATTAACATCACCATTAACCCCATCACCATCAACCCAATCAATCATTTATATTATTTGTGGTTCCATGGTATTATGAACCACGTACAAATGAACTTCATCATTTAACCTTGCTATATTCAGCATATGCATAACAGCCCTATCATCAGTCAATAATTCTAACCTATCTGGCACCACTGAATGACCTCCTAAAATGTACCAAAGTTCTTTTATGTCTATATAATCTATGTCTTTCACTGAAGCTAATATTCCAAACTAGGACCACGGGTCTGGATCACAAGACCATTCTGCTATCTCGCCATCAAATTTTAAATTTCCATTCTCATAACTAACAAAATGCCCACAATGATGGACCAAAACTTTAATATGTTCAGCCATGCAATATTATAATTCAACCACAAGCTTTGAACTCCTGTACATTGGGGGAGGATATTATTATTTCTCACTTTTTACTAACTAAGCAAATAGTCAGACATCAACGAGACAGGGGAACAAACTAACATCCCCACTAAAGAAACACTCAGACAGAAAAGGTGACCACAACTTTTAAACAATTCATAAAGGCACTTTTGGGACCACAACACTCTACACATTTCAACATACAGTGACATACCAATCTCGGGACCCATAACCCATACTAATCTCGGGACCCATCCCAGAATAATAATACCAAATCAACTATAACCTAAACGCAAAAACATAGCACTATCGGGACCACAACGCAACAAATTTGGGCACAACAAAGCATAAACAAAGCAAAATAACTACATATTCGTAAAGGCGAAAAGCGGAAAACATATGGTACTAACCTTAACTGGCCTCCACTTTCAATTTTGTTCCTCCACCACCACGTGATTGTCTTCGCAAATTCGACCCAGCCCTAATTCTCACACTCACTCACCACAGCAAAATCCCTAACTCATGAAATTCCTAATTCCCATTTCAGTTTTTCTGTTTCACTTAAAAAAAAAAGCTAATCAAAATCATTACTTTCCTCATTCCCTACCACGTATATAGTTTTTTTTCATAAAACTATTATCCATGTATTTAAATCATTTAAACTGAGCTCATTATCTGCGCACCACGTAATCACAGGCAAATGGCGTTACTGATAAATTAACAGAGAGGGCTTAATTGGCTCATTTTAACAAGTTTAAGGACCCGATTGAGACCGAAAAAAACACGATGACCCACTTAAGATTGACAAACAAATATGAGGACCAAATGAGGGTTTAAACCTAATATTAAATTAGCTTCCTTTTACTCATGTTTACAATTTGATTAAACAGAAAGAACCGAAGAGATACAATTACAAAGAAAAATATTATAATTATATAAAAAGATTCCTTTTGTTACCAATTTATTTTAGATAATTTTATTATTATTATATTTAATTTTATTATTTTATCTGAATCAAAAGTTCTTACAATTCTGAATGTGATCCTTTTATTTGGAAAATTAGTAAAACATAAATTAGAACTATGAAGACTTAGGCTTTGTTCACTTGAATGGATTTGGAGGAGAGTGATTGAATGAATTTGAGAGGATTTTAAGATAAATATTTTCGTTGTTTATTTGAGTGGATTTGGAGGTAAGTGAGAGTGAATTTTGAAGTAAATTTTTTTAATTTGTCACATCAATCAAATCCTACACTAATTCTCACAAACTTTACTTCCAAATTCACTCTTACTTATCTCCAAATCCACTCAAATAAACAACAAAAAAATTTATCTTCAAATTCACTCAATCAGTCTTCTTCGAATCCATTCAAGTGAACAAAGGGTTAAAGATAAATAGGAAAAAGAAGAAAAAGTATACTCTAGTCTTGAAAACTACTATTATTATAAAATCTGATGCAAAAAAGGTTGAATTTCTTACCATGAGAATTGAATGATTCACCTTTTTGTGATTTTATATCTTCGCATATGATAATTCAACCTCTTTAATTTAAAATATAATAAAATTACAAAGAAATTCAAATTTATATTAACCCCTGTCAACACTTAATTTTGTCCGGGTTGTAAAAAATGTGTTTTTATTGGTGTTTTTATTATTTTTCTTTTATTGTATTTTACCTTTTTGTTTTATTCTATTTTTTTATGTATTTAGATTTTTGTTTTTAATTCAATTTCTATTTTTCTTATCTGCAATTTGTTTTAATAAAGTCAATTAATCAAAATAGTTTAAAAAAATTGAAATTGAAAAATAAAATTAAAATTAAAAATAATGAAAATAAATAAAATAAAATTGAAATAAAAAATAAAAAATAGAAAAAATGAAAAACGTGGGAATTGGCGTATGGGAAGCGTGTCTGAAGGAGGGGAGCAGGTTGTTAGAAAAAGGATTTTTTTTCCAAGATCTTGGGGGGGAACAAGGTGGTTATAGGGGAATATTTTCCGAAATTTTGGGGATAGAGGATTGGGTTGGATCAGAGAGAGAAAAGAGGAAAAGGGGGGGCACACGAGGGACGTTCAGCTGGAGCGATCATCCAGTCATAGAAGCATATCCACCATTGGCACCGGAAAAGAAAGACAAAGGCCAGAGGAGGAAGGAGAGGAAGTCACCGGATTCTCGCAGCAAGCAGCAGCCTTAGAGCTCCGAGAGGTAAGCATCTTGCTCCCCTGTGTGATCATGTATGTTTACTGTATAACTGCCTTTTATGTTTATGCCATTTTGCTTATGCTATGGTGAGTCTGCCACATTCCCCATTTTAGAATCTTATGGCATTCGTTTATCCCCTTCCTCTAAGCATCCATCTTCATCCTTTCTTGACACTGAACCTCCAACTCCTTTCATCCATATTCACCCACTGCCACGAGACATATTAATACCCACGGCCAGTACTAGCACCTCACGGTCACCACCTATCTTCACTGACTACACCATTAACTAAAAAAAATCAAAATCTGTCTTTATTGCTCTGGCAACAAACAACACCAAAACAGATTCAAATCACCAAATGAGAAAACCTAAACACAGAGATAGGAGAAATTGGTAGAACAATCATCTGCCACGCCGGCAACGGTGGCTGGGAGTTCCGCCGGCGGGAGTTAGGGTCGAGCAAAGGGGGGTGCCGGTGGCGGCGTTTCTATCCCAGGCGTACAAGGGAGACCCGTGAGGATACCTGCGAGCAGCGAAGGCATTTCCAGCATTAGCGTTTGCCGCCGGTGATGTCTCTGGTCCGGCTATAGGGCGCGGCGGTGTGGCATCGGAGGCAGCGGTGGCCGCGAACGGAGTGTAGCGTCGGTGTGTAACGCGGAGGAAGACCCTCCCTGAGAATCACTGTTTTTTTTGAAAAGAGAAAGAATGGAGACGGTGGTGTCATGGCTGGCGGTGGTTATGGGAGCGCGAGTCGTCGCCGGCGAGCCCAAGACGTGTTCTGGTTGAAGCAACGGTGGCCGGCTCTGACGGAGATGGCAGTGAGTCGTGGTGCTGAGTAGGAGATCTTGGATCTCTGGAGAGGGCACAAGCCGGCGTGAAGGAGTGAATGAGAGTGGGAAGGTAGAACCCCTAGGAAATTCTAGGTTAGAAACCATTCAATTGGGCCAGGCCCAAAATTGAGCGTACGTCATCCAGCCTCATCATCCCAACGAACGCTCGTCCATAACGAGCGTTCGTCATCCAACCTCATTTTCCCAACGAACGCTCGTCCATAACGAGCGTTCGTCATCCAACCTCATTTTCCCAACGAACGCTCGTCCATAACGAGCGTTCGTCATCCAGCCACATCTTCCCAACGAACGCCCGTCCCAAACGAGCGCTCGTCATTCGGTCTCCTCTTTCCACATCTTCCCAACGAACGCTCGTCCATAACGAGCGTTCGTCATCTAGCCTCATCATCCCAACGAACGCTCGTCCATAACGAGCGTTCGTCATCCAACCTCATTTTCCCAACGAACGCTCGTCCATAACGAGCGTTCATCATCCAGCCTCATCTTCCCAACGAACGCTCGTCCCAAACGAGCGCTCGTCATTCGGTCTCCACTTCCCACATCTTCCCAACGAACGCTCGTCAATAACGAGCGTTCGTCATCCAGCCCACATCTTCCCAACGAACGCTCGTCAATAACGAGCGTTCGTCATCCAGCCTCATCTTCCCAACGAACGCTCGTCCAAAACGAGCGCTCATCATTCGGTCTCCACTTCCCACATCTTCCCAACGAACGCTCGTCCATAACGAGCGTTCGTCATCCCGCCTCATCATCCCAACGAACGCTCGTCCATAACGAGTGCGCGCCATCCAACCTCATTTTCCCAACGAACGCTCGTCCCAAACGAGCGCTCATCATTCGGCCTCCACTCACCTCATCTACCCAACGAACGCTCGTCCACAGCGAGCGCTCGTAGACTAGTCTCCTCTTCTCAGCGTTCGTTCGTCACATCATCCAATGAACGCTCGTCATCTACCTTCCTGTACTCAACGTACGTTCGTCGTATCACCCAACGGACGCTCGTCATTCAGTCTATTTTTCTCAACGTACGTTCGTCAACTCTCCCCAACGAGCGCTCGTGACTCTGAGTCTTTTCCCAACGTACGTTCGGCCTTTACCACGGACCGTTCGTTATCCAAGCTTTTCGGCTGACCGTTAGACATTATTTTATTTTTATTTTGGTACCCCCATTTTTATTATTATTTAATTATTCATTTGCCTTTTTATTTATCTTATTTCATTTCATTTTTTATTTTATTACTTTATTTTATTTATTTCTTTTAAATATCCACTTATTTCAAAATATATATATAATAATTTTACTTATATACACATATAAAATAGAAAATTACAAAAATTTGTTTTAAAGGTTTAAGCGCACGTGTGACCGCTCGCATCGTCCTTGTGTTAAAAACCTTTTCTTCTTTCTTATAAAAATTATTACAAAAATATTTAAAGGTTTAAGCGCACGTGTGACCGCTCGCGTCGTCCTTGTGCTAAAAACCTTTTCTTCTTCTTTAAATAAATTTACAAAAGAAATACGTTTTGAAGGTTAAGCACACGTGTGACCGCTCGCGTCGTCCTTGTGCTAAAAACCTTTTCTTTTCTTAAATAAAATTTCAAAAAAATACGTTTAAAGGTTGAACACTCGTGTGATCGTTCGCATCGTCCTAGTGTTCAATACTTTTCTCTCTTAGTTACGTAATAATTAAACGAGGGTATGAGTGCTCGTGCGATCGTCCGCATCAGCCTAGCACTCAATACTCTCAAGTCTTCCTAAATAAGTAGATAACGGTATGAGTACTCGTGTGATCGTTCGCATCGTCCTAGTGCTTAATATCGTTATTTCTCTTTTAACAAAAAAAAAAAGATGATTAAAAATATTTAAATATCATTTTAAAGGTATGAGTACTCGTGTGACCGTCCGCGTCGGCCTAGTACTCATTACCTTCTTTTTTTATCAAAAATATAAAAAACATAAAATCTTCAAAAATTAAAAACATCAACATTTTCAAACAAACAAACAGTCTTTCAACTAGAACTACGTAACCCTGATTTCTCATTTTGAATGAGAATACGTAGGAGCAAGGTCAATCCTTTTCGGGCCCAAAAAACTAAAAAAATATGTTTTGTTTATTTAGAATTTTATTTTAGGGGATAATTAAACATTTTGAAAACCACATCATATTCGTGCATTTAGTTAAAGGTACTGCCTTAGGGCAGGCGTTGTGGGGTGCTAACACCTTCCCCATGCGTAACCGACTCCCGAACCCAATCTTTGGTTTTCGTGGACCGTGCTTTATCGTTTTGAGGTTTTTCCGTAGTTTTCCATAATAAACTATGGTGGCGACTCCAAATCTCTTTTTAAAACTCGTTTCTTATTTGGATCGTCGTCCCGTCGCGATTCCGGTTGCGACAACCCCTTTAGATCATATTAGCTAAGAAATAACTTTATAAAAATTAAATACTTTATGTCTATCATTTATAAGATGTTTTATGGTCTAACACTGATGAGGTTGTGGCAATAGCACACACAACTCACATTCGTATTCTATGTAAAATCTTTTGTTGACTATACTTGACGAACTCTTATTTATAAGCATCTTGTATGAGACCATTGAAACTTAAGTTGTGATATTTTATTTTATGTCAAAGTTGTATCCGAAGGATAGTCTTTTAGTTGGAAGTATATTGGCCATATTAAATTTGTGGGTTTCAAAGTACCCTTAGTTCTAACACATTCATCCCTTGTATTGGCACCTTTTATAAGGAATCAGGAGTAAATATGATGATGATTAAGGGGTGACAAAATGGTTTGGCCCTACGGGGCCAGCCCGTCAGCCCGTTCAAAGAAAGACGGGTCGAGTTGAGAATTTAAACTCATCAACTCATTCTGGTTTGGTCCGTTAATTTGACAGACCAAAATGCAAGCTAGTTTAACCCAAGAGTGTAAATATATAATAGTATAATAGTTTAAATAATTAACACTTACAAACTAAGTTCTAATTATTAGTTATAATAGAAAATTTTAACTTATTGAAATAATTATTTTAATTTATTTAACTAAAAACATTAACTAATTAATTATAAGGTTACAAAATACTTGATTAAATATGCTTTTAACATTCATTAACATGTATATAAAAACAATTTAAAAAATAGAAAATTTAAGAAAAAAAATAGAAATGAAAACAAATTAAAAAAATTAGAAGAAATAGAAAAAAGAAAAAAAGTGACGAGCGGCTCGACTCATCAATATTTAGTTTGAATAAAAACTTTTATAAATTTAATTCCAAACTTTGACTATTTTAAAAAAGACTTTAAAAGTATATTTATTACTTTGAAACATGGTTATGATATAAAGATATAGTTTAAAATTTATTTAAAATTTTCCAATTAATTTAAGAATTAAAGGGTGGGATGGATGCGAGTTTCATTATTTCAATTTTATCTTTGAAGTAAAATTTGATCATCATCACCTTACTCAACGGATATAAACCTTTTGTTTCATGTCCATTTTCATTAGCTTCATACTTACATTCTTAGTGTTCCAAATATCAATTCAATATGTTCAAATTATCTTGTAAAGGAGTTAGTTAGTATGAAGATTATGGTGTTGCTATTTATAAATATTGATATGTGGTACATATTTTATCTACAAATATCTTAGGTACAAACAAAGTCTCACATGAGATAAAACAAGATATGAACATGAGTTTATATACACATAAGATACTCCCTTGGTAAGAGGCAAAGTGGCACCTAGGGATGGTAATTTTACCCGCGGGTACGGGTATCCGCGGGTAAAATCCACGGCAGATAACGGATAGTAGATATTTTAATATTTGCTTCTAAACGGATCGGGTACGGGTAGAATACTACCCGTCACGCGGATACTTGTTACCCGCAAAAAATTAAAAAAATTAATAATTTATATATCTTTTAATTAAATTTAATTAAAAATAAAATAAAATTATATTTTATTAGGTTAAATTTAATTAAAATTAAAATTAAATTAAATTTATATTATATTATATATTTTTTTTTGTAATTTTATTAAAATTTTATTTTAAAAATGTATTAAATATATATATTTTTTTATTTTTTGCAGGTATCCACGGTACCCGGGTTTTAAAATATTCGCGGATATTTTTTAAATGGGTACCCGCGCGAGTAGCGGGTCGGGTTGCGGGTAGGTACTACCCGTGCCCGACCCGCCCCGTTGCCATCCCTAGTAACACAAAAAACAAATCCATAAAGACTTGATCCAAAGCTGACATATCTTACGTATGTGTGTAACATATCTTACGTGAAGATCTATGTGTGTATGTTAAACCTTCCTAGGACATGTAACAAAAAAGAAAGACAAATGAAAGAAAATGGGTAAAGTTAAAAAATATTTGTTTAAATTATAAAAAGAAAAATAATAATAAAGTTTACAAATAGCTCATATGTATTTCTATAAACTTTAGTAATATCTCTTTTCTACGTTAATAAAGATTATAATTTACCACTTTAACCAAATAACATAAAATAAAATTAAAAAAAAATAATTTATTTAAATTTAAACTTAAATATTTCGTTAATTCAATTGAATTTCAATATATATTAGATATTGATAAACAATATTTATGATAATAAATGATTAGTAAATAAACATTTTATACAATTATCATGATAAAGTTATACTTGTGAGAGTTTATTAGAAAGCAAAAATAAATATATAAAAAGTCATCAAAATAATATTTTATATAATAAAAATAAACAATAAATAATAATTTCAAAATAAGTAAAAAGATGATCATATCGTAGAAACAATCTAATACATGACTGACAAAATTAGACCTGAAAAAAAAGTATAATAAAAGGTAAAATACTTTGGAAATCTAAATAAACTTACATTATATCTAGCCATTCGAAAATTTAAGAGATAATATAAATTGTTTAAACAAAATAAATATTTTTCAAATAAAACAAAGAATTAGATCAAAGAAAATAAATAACAATTTTTTTATGTTATCCAATCATTTAAGGATTAATATGATTGAACTTGATATTGAGAGTCAAATATTTTCATATAAAAATATAAATAACAAATAAAATATTACTAAAATAGAAAGAATAAGATGCGTGACTTGAAATATTGAATTCAATAAAATTGGGAGTACATCAGTTAAACATAATATAAAGAAAAAAAAATGTATAATTAAAATTATATTAAGAAAGAAAGTACATACGTAGATTTAAATAAATTTTGTGAATATAAAACCCATCAAACAATTAAAAAGAAAAAGAATATGATAGAAAAAAAATCAAAATAAAACTATAAAACTAAAAATCAAGAGATAATATATATATATATATATATATATATATATATATATATATATATATATATATATATATATATATATATATATATATATATATATAAAAGGTGAAACAATACCTTTAATTATTCAGTATGTTAGAATAAAGTTAAAATAAAAATCTTGTACACAAATTTAAAAAATAATATTTACATCATAAATTTTAGTATTATAAAGTCATAATTTGATCTTTATGCAAAATTGACCACCCATACATGATGAGCAAATTTATTTATTCATTTTCTAAGAAACAAAGTTCTTCATTCATGAATTTGTATTCTTACGAATTTCAATTGTGTAACTTATATTGTAAACTAGAGACACTTCTATCATGGCAATATTCTTAATTTTGGAATATAAACTTGTGTTTATTTTATTAGGGATATTAGATATTCTATTTTATTTTTAAACTGTGGATTGATAGAAACGTTAACTATATAATTTATTTAAACTTTTTAAGATATATTAATTAGATGAACCATTAGTCATACATAGCTAAATTTTTACATATAATATTTATGATTTGTTTGAATTAGAGAAAAAAAAAGAAAAATGAAATCTATATTATCCAGATTTAAAAAAAAAAAACTCAATACAAAGAAAGATGAATGAAAAATTTATTTTTGAATTGATTGGTATGATAAAAAAAGAATAAATTGATTATAAAATATAATAAGTTGTCAAATATCTTTAGTTGAAATGTAATAAAAATAAATATGAATTAAATTAAAAGATGATTAATTAAAAAATAATTATTTTGTAAAATTAAAATAATATAAAAAATTATTTAAAATTTATAGTTAATTCCTTTAAATAATTTATTACAAATTATATATTATTTAATTTTTCTACAATTTGAAAACAATTCGATTTAGTAAAGAGAATAAGTAGAGTGATATATATTTAGATTCATTTGACACACATTATAAATATAAAATGATAAAATGAATTTTTATATTTAAAAAAAAGAATAAAAAAATATGAGATCAATTTTAAAAAATTATGTGTATCAAATTATCATTTATCTTTAGCAAATGTTTAGTAAATTTAAAATAAACACATAAAGTTTTCATAAATTAATATGTTTACTTAGTTCAACATATTTTTAAAAAAGATATTCTTTTATTGATTTTGTGAGTGTTTTACAGAAATTATTAAAGAATATGTGATTATAAACATGTGTCAAATATAAGTGATCTATTCATTTTATTTAAAAAAGAAAAAAACTATTATTTATATGAAATCTGAAAGGAGACTTTTTTTTTTTGTTAAAGTACAATTATTTCATAAAAGATAAGTGTTGCCAGTTATGCAAGACACTAGATATGGTACAGAATAAAACCAAATTTCAATTCGTAGAAAAAACAAAAATCATACAACACGTGTCAAGTAGTTGAAAATGCTGAAAAAGCAAAACGAAAATGTGTGGTGACAAACTATAATTTTTTTAACCAGCCAACAACAACATTAATTTTATTAAAAACCATAAACTAAAAAAGTTGTAGTTTATATGATGTGATACTTAATCATAAAACTTTATTAACTTTATTATAATATTATTAATCAATTATTAATAATATTCTATTAATTTACAATGAAAGTCCACCAGCAAATATCCTAAACATAAAAAAAAAAAATTAAATAGCCTTCACATCCTTAGCCAATCTCATAATACATATGACCATTAACAATCATAACTATTAAACATGGATATTAATACGTCAACAATCTTTTTATAATAATTTTTTTTGACAAAGATTATATGTTATTATTTTATTAGTTTGTTTAAATTTATTTCTAAAAAAATATTTAAAACGAATGAATTATGAGTTACTAATTATTAAAATGTTGTAAAAAAATTGTTAAAAAATTTGCATGACTGAGGAAAATGATCAGAAACAGAAGCTTTGCTGAGCCAGGGTCCACAGCATACAATAATTTCCCTGCATACAACTGCATCATCAAGTTTTTAGGTGAACAGATATCAAGTGATGAACCTTATAAGACCCTTGGTTTTTGTTGTCCCTCTGTACCATAGTTAGTCAGAGATGCTTGTCTTTCTTTGTCATGTCCCTCTGTCTCATCATTTCAATGTCTCCTTCATCTCACTCCTAACATATCACTGCTCCAATGCTACCCAACCTCACCCATCTCACTTTCTGACTTCTGACTACCGATGATTTCTCTCTAACAGCACTGAAACAGCTTCATGCATGTTCTCTCTCTCATGAGAGCAAATATCATAAACTAAAATAACTTGCTTTCTCTCACTCTTTGTTCTCTTTGATTAGTTTAATGAGAAAGATAGAGCTACAAAAAAAGTAGTGCTGCCAAGTTTATGTTGTGATGATGGATGTTGAAGCCACAGCTCCAACAGTGGCACCCTTCAGATCAGACCATTGGAAGCAGTTTGATGACTCCGTGAATGCAGTGTCTTTTGGGTTTGTTGCCACTGCCATCCTCATTTCTATGTTTCTTCTTCTGGCTATCTTTGAGAGGTTTCTTAGGCATAGATCAAGTGAAGCCAGTGCTGCAACTCCGGTAGATCTTGAACACCAAATCAACCTTGTTGGAAAGTTGGAAAATCTATCACCAAAGGTGCACTTTCACACAGCCCCTTCCTTTGATTTCTATACTTCTAGTGCAGTTGATTCAATATGATGGTGAAAATGTGATTTGCTCCCCTTTTTACTTTCCTCGCATGCTGTTCTATAATGATAAAGTTATGACTTATGACTATGGTCTTTTTTCCATGACTATGAATATGAATGGGCAACAAAGTCATCAACTTGCATACCAGCCAGTGATGATTTTTTGGTCTCAAATATCTTCTGGTGGAAGTATATCGTAAATATTAGTAGTTTATTTATCTACAGCCTACAGTTCTAACTGATTTTTATGTTTTATGTACAAGAAACTCGTGAAGGAAACGCTAATTATGGTGTCTTTTTTGCCTAGTCTGTTTATCTTATGAGGACTAAATGACAGAAAAGAGAAACAATTAGTTGTATCAAACTTCTGGAACCTAATTTATTCCCCAGTGCCACTAATTTTTATTAAATTTTTTTTATGAGGAATGTTTATTCATTAACTACTTCATGTTACTTTAATCATGATCACACTCCATTCAACCATCCAAGACAAATTCAGCTCTCAAATTGAGCAGATTCGTATTCACATCTGTGCTCTCTGGTGGTGGACAATTGCTCATAGAAAAGTTTTAATTAGATAAGATAGGTGGTTTTATTCCAATCCTTAACCTTTTTGGAAAATGTAGATAAATGTGATCCATAAACCCTTGATGTCGATGTCAAAAGCTGTTTTTTTGGTGATTATAGCACACTTTTTTCTGTAGGGAAAAAATTCTATCACTTGAGTATTGTTTTTGTGCTTCATGCACAGAAGATACCAGTTTTTTTTTTTAGCAACCAGTCTTCATACACAGTACACTTTCCCATCCACAAGATGATTTTGATTACAATTTTTTATGAAAAATACTATACATATGGATTATATCTCTTAAATAAGTGATCAGTTTTAGTGGTGTAATGATTGTAGCATTATCATATATTCCTAGTCCGATTAAATCGACATGCCTTTTCTTAACGACCACTTCTGCATGTGCCGACACTTTACTATACTTCGAAGGCAATGCTCAAGCTCTCAGAAACACATTTAGTTTTGTATTCAAACATACTCATGACAGTATGCGATTTTGCAGTACAATGTAAAGATGCTTTACGCTCTATTATTATTTGAATTCTTATGAAAGGTGCTGTTTTTGTTTTATTTCTGTTCAAGTTAATTAGATGAGCATTTATGGAAGAGTGGTACTGGTGTTAATGCCTGGAGAGCAGATTCCTTCGTTCATTGCACTTCCTTTTCCTGCACCATGTCGCCGAGAGCCCATGTTATGGCCTATTCAACACAGTTCACATGCTTCCTTCCACCTTTAGCATCAACGACAGACATTAATCTAACTAGAATATGATGTTGTTCATCCCTTTTGAACTGGGAAGAATTAGATGTCATTTAGCATCACATAGTTGAAACCATTTTCCTCTCTGATCAATTAGGTGATCTCCTACTTAGATATAATATGTGTATTAGATTTGAGCTTAATTAGAATGAATTATCATTAAGTGAAATAATCTAATCAAGTCTAAAACTTGACTCAGATCCAACAATACGATGTTAAACAATTGCATTGAAATTCACAATGAAAGTTCCTTCCAAAGCATGGAATTTTGAGAAGTTACCTTTTCCGAGGAAGTTATGGTTAAAGTTAGATGCCTTTTGTGAGTTATCATGCAGAGTTGCGTGGTGCTCAAGCAGTTCAGGGATTTGTTGTTTTGATCTGTCAAAGTGAGTGGAAGATCATTACATCCTCTTTTCTCAGAGGCACAATGATTAATAATACTGTAATATTCTTGCTGAGAACATAGAATGAGGGAAGAATAGATTTACGCTGTCTTATGGTTACAAATTATTATGAATATTGACGATTTTCAGAATAATTATTTTAAAATTTGTATATGCATAAGAATTTTTAATTCCTTAATAGTGTAGAAGTTTTTTCACTAAAAAAAGGCATGATATAATTGAATTAAAACAACGGTAAGATATTGTGATCAGAATAAAAAATCAACGAAAATAATGTAAAAAAGTTTGTAGGTTGATCAACTATTTTGGTCGATTTTACAAATTAACTATCAATGAATTCGATATGATGCATTTTATTGATATACGAGTCTTTTAATAATTGATAAAGTCAAAAGGGTTAAAAGTATCCATAAAATTACAACACCTGACTTGTTTTTGTTTTAAATAGAAAAGTATTGTTTGCCACCACCTGTTGTTTCTACGTCTTTTTTACAATGAGTTTTTATAATAAAATATTATATTGACATGACAAAAAATAAATATAAATAAAAGATTTGTTTCTCCAATTTAGTTCAATCAATTCTATTTTAACAACTAAACTTATCCTATATGAGTTCTTCTTCGTAGAGTTAGCAAATTTTTAAATGATGTTGTTTGTCTCGGTATCCATGCAAAATACTAATTTGATATAAAAATTGTCAATCTCATACACCAATGTCACCAACTTACTTAATGAATTTGGTTTTTTTAATGTGGATTTCCGCAAGAATCTCACACACAACAAGTAGTTGTTTTATATATTTTGAAAAAAAAATTATATTTTTTTTGTGAAGATGGAAGATGAAATGTAACAACAAATAGATGAAATAAAAAATAAAAATGATCAAATTCAAAAGATGGATGGATAGATAATAGATGGAAATATGATAGAATAATAAAAGCTTAAAGTAACCTACAGACAAATAAATTACCAAGAAAAGCAAATAAATTTGTACATAAATCAACAAAAATGGTGACCCAAATTGCAACTATCATTACTGATTTAGTCATTTTTCTATTGGTAATATTTCAGAATGTATGATTGGTTCACAATTTATCATCATTTGTAAAATACAAAATAATCATATTTATGTGTTCTAATCCTTTTTTAACAATTATAAGATTTGAATTTAAATTTAAATAAATTACAAGTAATTATCTAAAACTGTCCTTAGCAATTTTGGAATCCATCTGACAAGAGCAGTTAGGCTCCATTATGTCTTTAGATAGACTCTTACTTTGATCTCCTCAATTCGCTTCTTTATGATATCAATATTTATCTTCAATTGATGTTTGACAAAGACAACTAAAGACTTTGAAAAGAGTTGCATGTTTTCATAAAGAATCATTTTAGTAAAATTGTTCTTCGCTCACACCATTTATGTAGAATATAATCCTCCCGGGTTTACAACAAGTGAGGCCTAGAAGGCTTGAGATGACACTTGGATAACTTTTGAAAGTGCTATGAGTCCTCATACCTTGATCTTCATATTATTTGTCTTTCGATCAATTGACCGTTATGAAGTTTTACTATCAATTAATTGCATGTAATTTATATTATTGATCTTTAGTTTCACAGTGACTCTAGATTTCTTAAATAATTGCTTTCCACTTCTCGATGCTCTCAACTACATTATAATAAAATAATAGTTTATGAAGGCCTAAGTTGAGTGTAAGAGAAAATTTGGAGTGCTCTTTTTAATTTTTGACACAATTAATTTGAATATTCTTATTTAACATTGATTTACAAGGTAGTTTTATTATTATAAACAATGATAAATGTTGATTGATAGCATATTGAGGGGCGATTTTAATAGTTTACTTTTACACTACTTGAGTTTTTATTGATCTCGTTTTTTTTTAGTTTTGTTTTTCTTTTCCCCTTGTTATTATAGTTATTCGGTGTTTCTTTTCCTTTTAGCGGTTCTTTAGGTTCGTTATTTTGTTTCTTCTAGTAATTTTTTGTTGCTATTTCGTCTTCTCTATATTTATTATTGATTAATTTTCATTTGAATTTTTGTTCCACTAATAATTTTTCGTGTCAATTTATGATTATTTTGTGACGCCTTTGAAAGTCGGGATGGTGTTTGGTTTGGAGTTATTGCTGGCGGCATAGTGGTTCCATTACTTGGAGGGTTTGGTGTTGTTATACGAGGTGGTATTCTAGCATATTTATTACATTGGTTGGTAAAGATGGGCTCTAGCGTCTTTATGACAACTTTCATTGTTTGTGTAAGAAAATAAGGTCACATTCTCATGGTTATTTTCAACCATGTGGAAGTTTGTAGATTTTGAAGGAAGCAAAATGAATGCATGTTGATAGGTTTATCATGTTTTCTTTGTTTACATTGTTGTGTTGATGAGTGTTAACCTATTAGTTGGTTTGTGAGTGTTATGTGAAGGTTCTAAGTTTTGAGTTTAATTTGATAATAGAACGTGAATGATGTCACGCATAATGTATACTTTGAATGCATTTGTTTGGACTGTATGAGATGTTGAAACACTTGCATTTTCTTGAAATTGTATATATGCTACTAGTATGTGTTTTATTGAGGTAGTATGTGTTTTATTGAGGATGAAGGTTGTGTTTGAATTGGTTATCCTATTGAATACCTCTTTTTGCTCTCGGGTTGTATAGTTATGTATGTTGGACCGTTGAAAAAGCTAGACTTAGTAATGTTCAAGAGATGTTTGTGATTGTAGCCTTAGGGTTGTCAAAAGTAGGAAGTGGTCTAGAATGGTTAGCGGTAATGCCTGCGAGATTGGGGTCTCTCTTTTTCCTGCATGTGGTAGTGGAAAGAAGCACTCTTCTGATTATATTAAGACAGTAAGAGTAGGTTAGACTACTCAACCCCCCAATACGGCTATAGTTTGATCATTGATAGACCATTGAGAGTAATGTATCATGAGATAAAGATGGAGAAAATGAGTGGTTTGTTGTCGTGGTTGAATTGTGAATTGTTTGAATGCGGGTGTCATTATATTGTTGAGTGGTTGTTGTTGTTTGGTTAGGTGTTATTTTTACGTTAGCTCACCCATACATTTGTCTATTTTTTTCTTTTTTGTGTGTGACGATGATCATATAAAAATTGGGTTATACGAGAGCAATTGTAGTGTATATGTGATTCAGGTATCTTGGTATACTCAAGAGATGAGATAGCGTGATCGAGAATTTTCTTTTGAGAATGATATTTTATTTAAGTCATTAGGAAATTGTATTATCTAATGTTTTCTAATGAAAAAGGATATCAAGTTATGTATTTTTCTAAGTTGTAAATAATTGAGCTTATGTATTGATTGAAGTTTTATTAATCGAATTAAGAAGTTTGTTTTCACTCGAGTAATTTAATGAAAAATAATTTCTTCCGAATCCGTTTTAGTGACTCCCATAGGTGGAATGTTACAAAGATAATAAGATAATTTGGTGGAAAGGTTGTGGTCTTGGGAGGTGATTTCCAAAAAAAAAGTTGTTTATGGTAAAAAAGGGATCAAGATATGATAATGTGAAGTCATCAATAAAATATTTTGATTTGTGACAACACTACATAATTCTAAAGCTTTCACAAAACATGATATTAAAGATTGCAATTTTAAACAAGAGTGTAACAAATATAAAAGAAATTGCTTATTGGATTCTATAAATTAGAGATGGACATATGGATATGAATGAAAATGGTAGAGGAAACATTGGTATACTACCAGATCTTTTAATTCATAAATCTAAAACACCTTTACTTTCTTTAATGAACTTTGTTTATCTAGGTTTATTGCAGAAAATCATTAATCTTGGTTTCTTTGATGATGTTGCTATGCTTTGTCCTACAATTCAGTCTATTGAATAGGTAAATGACTTCATTTAATCTTTAATACATGGTGAAGAACAAATTTATTTAAGTTTAGACTTTCCTTGCCAATCTGACGAGGATCAAGAAATTCAAGGTGAGTGGTTTACCCTAGAGTTTCTCAATGATATTAAATGATGAGGGATTCCAAATCATAAGATCAAATTGAAAGTCGGTGTACCTATCATGTTTTTAAGAAACATTGATCAAGCAAATGGTATTTGTAATGATACAAGGTTGCAAGTCAATTATTTGGGAAAGAATGTTATGTTTGCTACAATAATAACAAACAAAAATTTTAGTGATAAAATATTCATACAAAGAATGAACTTGACTCCTTTTAATTCAACCATGCCTTTTCATGTTTCAAAGGAGGAAATTTCCTATATGTCTATGCTTTGGAATGAAAATAAATAAAAGTAAATGACAAACTCTCTCTAATGTTGGACTTTATCTTCCTCGCTCGATATTCACTCATGGATAACTCTAGTAGTAGTTCTTGGAGTGAAAACAAAAGAAAAGAAGTTTCAAAATACTAATTCTAGATGAAGATGAAAATGTAACCACTACAATAACAAATGTACAAAGAAATATTTGAAAACCATTAATAAGAGGTATACAAATTGATCGTACATTATTTTGATTATTTATCAAGTACTGTATTATTTTGTTTTAGGAACCCCATTTATAATAAGGTTTAACTATTTTATATATACAGATAATAATGGACTTCTACACAATGAATTTGAGAAAGCAATTATGTATAGATGTTCATGACATGTACATGCATATAAATGTTTGAAAAACTTAACCTTCTTATTGAACAAAACAATGATTACTACCATTAATGTTATGATGATTTTGGATGTTTAACATTGTTGCAATGACAATAAACATTGTCATGCTAATGCCACTTATTATGAATCATAATTAACATTAATATTTCAAGCGTAATATAAATTTTTAACTTCTTGATTTACTTCTAATTGTTATAAAAAACAAAATACATTTGTTTCAAAAATAATCCTCTACATGGTACAAGTCAAAATACTAATAAATATATACAAATCAATCCGATCTTTTAAGAGTAACCAAATTCTCAAGATGAAATGTAGATAAATCCATTTAAAGAATTATTTTACCACATTATAAATGGAAAAATTTATTTTTAAAAGATATTTTATTGTAAAAATTTCTTTTTGATATTATTGTTCAGCTTTATAATTTAAAGAATGTTAAATAATGTCATGTATCAGTTCGTAGATTTTTTAAAAAATAAAAATTTACCATATATCAAATTGATGTCATATCATGTGATAGTGATAGTGTGATGTGACAATGACAATGCCACGTATAATTGTCATGCTAAGTATAATTAATTTAATCTCAATTTGGTCCCTTAATTTTATTTTGCCCCATCTCCTAATAATTTTTTAAAATTAAATAATTTCGTCTCTCTCCAAATTAAAATCAAATTTATTTTATGTAAATGTTAAATAAATATTTTTAACAAGATTAAATTTATTTATATTTATATTTTACATTGAACTTTATTAAAATTATTTTAAAATTTTATATTTGAATTTATAAAATTATTATATTTAAACCAATTCAAACATTTATATAAAAAATATTAAATTTTATATATTTAAAAATAAAAAATTATTTAAAAGAATTAGAAAAATTGATAAATTTATTTTACTTAGTGAAATGTAACTTACCAACAAGTTTAACATATTTATTAGTTGAAATTAATTTTAATTTTTACAATTAACATTGTTTTTTATTAACAACCTTAAAATAATTTTTAAACAAAATTTAATGTAAAATACAAATTTAATAAGCTTAATAATATTAAAAATATTTCATAAATATATCAATTTTAATAAAAATATTAATATAACATTTAAATACATAAAAATTTAATTTAATTTTAATTTAGAGAGACAAAATTATTAAAATTAAAAAAATTAAATTGAGACAAAATTAAACTACAACCAAATTCAAATTGATACAAAGACCATGACACTTACCATAACAATAAGATAGGCTTAATACTCTCTTTGGTCCCCAGTTTCAATGGTTAATGTCAATTAAGTCCCCATTTTTGAAAGTGTTTTCAATATGTCCAAAGTTATTCAAATTTGGGTCAAATTTGTCCTTTCCTTTAAGTATTAGATAACGGAGTTATGGTTATTTGTTGTGATGTATAGTCAATTTACAGATATTGATCCTTTTGAATCCAGGTCACACTAAGTAGTAAATCTAAGTTACCTTCATCTTTGTCAGTCCAGGGGACACTTACCTTTTTGTCATTAAAATAATTCAGTTTTACTATGATTGTGCTTAAGCCACTTCTTCATTTTATTCTAATTTCAAATTAAACTTCAGTGTGCTTATGTTGTATATATGAGATAACGTGTATATTCAGACCACAAATTAATATGCTCTTCACAATAAGGTCAAAGTGTTCTTCTCATTCATTACAAATCATCATATTACAATAAGGACAAAGTGCTCTTCACAACAACTGTCTAGTAGAACACATCATGGACTTCTACACAAAATACATACAACGATGATGTTCATCAACCCCATCAAACATACCATCCCTAACCACATCTTCTCCCTTTTTTGACAACCCATAAGAGATTTCTCCAGACTATTAATCTTTCTCCTTTGCCAAGCAATAATACTACACCATCATCTACATAATCTCCATTACGCCATTTAAAGAAGTTGCATCCTTGAAATTCTTCATTTCTTGTCTGTTGTTCAAAGTATCCAACCATAAACATTTAGTTAATCACCAAAACAATTTAAACAAAAATTAAACTATAAACCTTGTAATTTGGAAAGCCTCAGAATTGCTTCCCCTCGTTCTTAACTATTCTTGCCACTCTCAACACAACAACCTCCCTACAATGGCATATTTGGTTTGCAACAAATCCCCTCGATGAAGCACCACGAGAGCTCCCCCAAGAGCAAGACGAACAACCTTGATTGAAAGACATTGCCAGTTAAAATCGAAGCTCAAAGCGAGACAACCACCAACCACGAACCATTTCGCCAATAACCTGTGAACGACGAAACACGGACTCGCTAAAGACGAACCACCACCTTACTGCCAACTCACAACAGTAACATCCAAACCGTAAACAATAACAACACAGAGGAGAAGAAGACAAATTTGAAGAACAAGACCTACCACTGTACTTGTGCCATAATGGAGAAGAAGACCCTTATTGGTTTTTTGTGTGCCCTAAATCAGTGCCCTACCCAATCTTTACAGCAACATTTATGTTATTACTAACATACACGTCACCACGCACACAACAATTTATTGACACGTTCCCAATAATTACTGCCACATCATCAACGCATTAACTTCGTTTGCTAATAGTTAACGGAAGAGACAAATTTGACACAATTTTGAATAATTTTGGACATATTCTAAACACTTTCAAAAATGGAGACTTAATTCAAATTAACCACTGGAACTGGAGACCAAAGAAGGTATTAAGCCCAATAAAATATAACACTCTCACCTTATATTGTCATATATCAAGATTACAAGTCATAATTTTTTTTTAAAATAAAATAAAAATAAAAAAGTTTAAAAATGAAAAGCTTCTAACATGACACTTCTTTAACTTTGTTAATAATAATAATAAAAAATATAATTGCATTAAATATTTTAAATAAAAACTAAATTTTTTTAAAAAAAATAATGATTTGAGATTTAAAAAAACAATACCATTTAAAGAACAAACATTAATGTCACACTTACTCCAAACCACATTCCCTCCTCAAACATTTCAATAGCCGTTGGACTTTTGTCTGCTATGCTCTGTCCACATTTTCAAACCCAAATCCAATCTCATGCAACTACTCTCTTCTTTTCACTGCTTCACCCCCACACTCTAAATTCAACCCCTTCACATTCCACCCAATGGGTTGCTGTTTGTCCACACCCAAAAACCACACGCAAACTACTCACAAAAACCACCATCATGAACCACCACCTCCACAGCAGCAGCCTCCGCCGCTGCCACCATCACCACCATTTGAAGAGGAATATGTGAAAGAGGTTCTGTCGGAGACCCCAATTCCCAAACCACCCCAAGGTTCAATTTTGACGCCAGAAACAAAAACCCTTTTGCCTCTCCTTCAAAACCCACTTCCCATTTTCGAAACCAAGCTCCCCATCGAAGAACATTCCGAGCCTGTCTCTCAGCTCTCAGAAACATGCAGTATGAGCGAGAGCTTCTCCGCCACCACCACCACTACGGCTACCGCTACCACTACAACGGTCAACGAGGTGAGAGAAGAAGATGAAGCAACCAGCAAAGTCCACAAGTGGGATCGGTCTCCGTCCAGGAAGAGACCCCACGCCCCAGATGGCAACTTCGCCGGCGGGAGAGACCGTAGACTCAAGTCTCCGGCGAGGAAGTCGGAGCCGTCGCCGGAGAAGAAAATCAAAGGTGGCCCCAGGCCAATCCGGGGAAGGGAAACGAGGGAGCCCGTCATGGCGGCAAATCGGAGGCGAAATACCAGCGCCGCTGCTATCCGGCGGGACTCCGGAGAAGGTTCAGGCCGGAGGTCAAGGTCGCCGGCACGTGCTATGACGGGGAAGATGAATGCAGGTGGTAGTCGGAAAGAGGTTGCCCCACCGAGTTTGGCTGAGAAGAAAGAGACTGCGCCACTGATTGTGGCTGAGAAGAAAGAGACTGCGCCGGAGATTGCGGTAGGAAAAGAGAATGAGGAGGAAAAGAAAAGTGAGGGTGAAGAAGTTGGGGAGAAAAACGACGTCGTATCGCAGGAAGAGTGCCTCGAGAACCCTCATGTTTCGATGGAGTGCTTTATTTTTCTGTAGAAGCACGTTTCGCTGGAGTGCTCTATTTTCCTGTAGAAGCACGTTTCCCAAGCTATTTTGGGACTTCTGAAGCGATTTTCACATGCAGTTGCTTTTCTTTCAAGCAGTAACAATTTCACTTTTGACATTTTTAAGACCTTTATTAAACCGGTGGTTCTTTTGCGCTTTGCTTTTTCCATTCTTCTTCATGATTTACTTGCTGTAAATTATTCATATGAAATGAGTCCCCACACTTTCATATTTCCTCTATCGTTTTGACAAAAATATTCTTCTGATTTGTTTGGAATATTTCCTCACACATTTGATTAAATGATAGAAAGGTGTACGGGATTTTACAAGCATCACAAAAATATATGGAAAAAAGTTACTTTGACAAGCTTAAAAAAGACATTCATTTGATACTATTTTTAATAATATAATAATATAAATATAATTATAATTTTAAATTAAAAAATAATATAATTATAATCAAAATATTATTATTTAACCATGTCCTATTCTTGTTTTCTTGTGTGTATCAGTGTTCCAAAAATATTTATTTTCACTAATTTCGAGAGGAATGGTATTTATGAATACTTTTTACTATTCACTTTTAAATAAAAATATTAAAATTATGAAATGGTAATAATCATTTAAATATTATATTTTATTTTTATATTATAATATTTTATTTTAGGCTTAATTAAGTCTTAAGTTTATAAATTTCAAATTTTTTAATTAAATTCTTAATAAATTTTTATTATCTATTGACTACTTAATTTATTTATAATTTTCAATAAAATTTTTATTATTTATTTTTTTAATGAATGATGTGATTGATAACTAAATGATTGACGATGTAATTGATAATTAAATAATTCATTTTTCAAATATAAGATTAATAATTAAATGATTCATGTTTTAAATGAGTTTTAAAGAGGAGAGGTTGAACATGTTTTATTATTTTAAAATTGTATAATTTTATAATTATGTAATTCCATAATTTTGTAATTTTATATTTTTATAATTTTATAATTATATATTCTATAATTTTATAATTTTATATTCTATAATTTTATAAAATTTGGTTAGACTCATTCTTATTTTTTTTTTATATTTTAGTTTTAAAATCATAAGTTGGATATAAAATTTCTTTGGGAGCTCACTTAAGGAAAGAATGATGAAAGGATCTATCGTGATCAACGACATTAAAGGTCTCTACTTCTTTTTTATTAGTCAAAATATGTTATCTCAAGATCTGGAAAGAACTCTTTTACCCCAGAATATTCTTGAAAGTTAACATCACCCTTGCATAATCAAAAGAAAAATTCAACCAAGTTAATTGTTAGTTCAATAAAACCACAAATGAAACACATACCATACAAATTCGTCTAAGGATGATTGGATATCAATATGACAACAATCTTTCAAGTTGGAAGCCTTCAAGAGAGTTTGTCTAAAACACTTAATATTCTATTATCCTTGGTTGTCATCATAGACTTAGATCACTCATCATAATGGGGAAGGTGTTGAGTCTAGTAAAAAAGGAAATTTGGTATTGTCAATTTCAATGAAATATTGACGCTTAGATAGATCTACAACTACTCTAGAAACCTTATTCTTAAAATTGTTAAAAGAAGAAGTGTAAGGGCAAAACAAATAAGTCTTGGTTTAGTTAAATAAGGACAACCAACCCACCGACTCTTTTGGATTAGTACTGTAATGGTGCATGAACACTCGAGGAAAGGGCTTCTGCTGTAGCCGATAACAAATAACCTAAAATGCCTACAAGGCTGCCTAACTATTAGAAAGAAACTAAGTAGAAATACATTTAACACTTGTAATACCTTTGTTGTCAAGTCATCAAAAGGAAGCCAAACATGAAGGTTGGTTATCAAGGTTGAGTACATATAAGAAAACTCCTCAAGATATCCTTCCCAATCATGACATGCGTTATCTACTTGACCTACTCGATTTATGGGTACAATGTCGTCTACGACATCCTTATCTAGGATGTTGTAAGACCTAACAAAACTACAGACTAAGGAAGCCCACTTATACCTAAAAAAATACTTTATCACACTTGAGTCAACCTAAGTATAGCCTTCGTGAAGAGGGAGATCCGTATTGATCTCCTCCCCCGATGAAGCTTCGTCACCAACAAATGACTTGGTCAAGGACACCCCTAACCGCTTTGAAAGGGCCATATCGGTTGAATCACTAGAATCAGAAGAAGATGAGGCCATACTTGGAATACAAGGAAAGTAAGTGAGCACTCTTTGACTTTTAAGGACAAGGAATGTGGTCCCCTCCATAAATAGGACACATATTTATAGAATTTTCGAAGGGCACTCAACAATCATTACTCATCTCCTAACAATCATGATTGTTTTTCCAACACCCCTTACACTTCCCAATAAAGTTGCTTAGTCAGTCAGACCTACTCGTTTCCCGTGACATTTTGCCTTTAGTCTCTTTATCCCTTTGGTTACTTGAGACTA
The DNA here is from genome assembly GCF_029865625.1 of Vigna umbellata. Classification (NCBI taxonomy): domain Eukaryota; kingdom Viridiplantae; phylum Streptophyta; class Magnoliopsida; order Fabales; family Fabaceae; genus Vigna; species Vigna umbellata. Next base: position 26,497,881 of record NC_142170.1, read on the forward strand.
GGGGACATTATACCAACATGGTTCAGTAAGCCCAAGGCACTTAAATTACCATAAGCTGGAAAGTCGTTGATTGTACAAAAATAGCATGGCATGCAACTTGAACGAATCACCAGTGTACCCATGAAACATATCAACATTCCTCCCATAATATCTTCATATTTTCAACTAATGGGTTAAATAAACATCAATGTTATTTTCTAGTTGTCTTGAACCCGAGATCATCAAGGATAACATCACATGTATGAATTTCATGCTCAACCACAGAGGTAAATTGTAAATCACTAAAATCACAGGCCACGAGCTATGTTTACTGCTCAAGTTGCCATTATAGCAAGTCCAAATCTAATGTTCCTTGAATCATTAAAGAAATTAGGGAACATGGAATCAATACTTTTCCACTACAAACCGATGCCTAAAATTTCCATCTTTTATATGTTCATCTATATGTCATCTCATGAGTTTTGGACTATTTGGGTTATTAAATAAGTGTTTCAACCATGGAAGAAGAAGAAGATACCACAAGAATTTTGCAGGAGGATCCTTACTATCACATTCAAATTCACCTTCTTTCTGTTTGTATCGTGACACCCCACACTATGGACATTGATGTAACTTAGCAAACTTGCTCTTATACAAGACACAATCATTTGAGAATGCATGTAGTTTTTTATACTCTATACCCATGGGACACAATATCTTCTTCGTTTCATAATTGCGTGTTGGTAGTATGTTACCTTCAAGAAGCATGTCACTCAATAAATCAAACAATTCTATGAATCTTTTATCACTTCACTCATTTCTTCTCTTTACATTGAACAATTTTAATACAACTGACAATCGAGTATACTTAGTGCATTTTGGATATAAAGGTTTTTCTGTATCATTACATAAGTTGTCTTACACATAAGCACGTTAGAAGGAACTCAAGTCCGACATCATGTATTATGTCCTTTAATCGATCATCCATCTCTAAATAAACTTCTTCTGCTTCTACTTGAGAGTTAGTTACACTTGGCATGTGTTTTAATTCACCATGCCATGTACACTTTATGTAGCTCTTTAGGACTCCATCACAAAGAGCAAGCTCCTGAATAAATTCAATTGGTAGTTTTCGCTCATTCAAACAATTAAGACATGAGCAATAGAATCTTTCGTTATTGTCTGGAACATTTATCTTTGCAAATTCAAGAAATTGTTCTACCTCATATTCATTTGTTGTGCGTATAAAAATTATCCAATTGTGATCCATTGTTATCTATAAAACCTAACACCCCTATTTTTAAGTAGAGCTAAGAAACAATTAAACACAATCCAATTTGTGAACTCAGCCCTACCAAGCCACAACATAAAGAACTAATTAATGGATTTAGTTTAATATGTCTCACTTAAAAGTATTTAAGAGACTAATATATCAGTTTTATATAGTCCTACTAATGATGACTCATACCGATGTCCATTTTTCTTTTGCCTATAATTTATTTGGTGATTTTGATCACCACCAAAAATCCACTCACTTGCAACCTCACTGTTTGCATGGATTCAAACCCATTAATTTAGATACCTCATTATTTTCTCATTTATTCTAACACACAAGGGTAATCACACCAATTGAATGCAATAACACAAACATGGAAAGCTCTAAAAAATGGAGTACCTCACAATATCAAATTTTCCTAACAACAAATGCAATGTAACAGTAAATATGCAAAAACACAACAAGTAGTGACCCACCACAATACAAAAAGACGATAAAAAAAGCACCACGAGTAGTGACCCACCACAATACAAAAAGACGATAAAAAAAGCACCACGAGTAGTGACCCACCACAACACGACAACTTTCGAAGGACTGCAATCCATCACATTAATCAAGGAAGCTTTAGCATGACTCACCATACCATGAGTGCAACCCACTACACTACTGTAGCACCAACAATGCAACCAAGAAAACTTCAGCGCGAGAGGTAAAAGCGAATGTAGTGACGACAATGCCACCACAACACGACGACAACCACTGAACAAGAGACCAACCACTAAGAAAATGGGCACCGTAAGACCGATCTATGGTGGCAAAGATGAATCATAGCTTGACCCATAATAGTGACAACTTCAACAACCAATGATCGTCGGGATGACAAAAGCAACAAAAACCAACGACCACCGCAACGAAAAAAATTACAGCAACCAACGACGACACAAACGAACTTCAGTGAATTAATGGAAGCATAGAGAGAACGAGAACAAAATGGAAGCCAAGCGTAAAAAAAACAAGAAGGAATAAGTGTAAAGGAATAAGAAAAATATTTTGCAAAAAGCGGGAAGAGAAGAATGATTTCATATTAAATATGCTATACTTGTTATAATGACTAACTAATATAAAAAAAATGACTTTCTAAATGCAACCGGTATATAAAAGTTTGTCTAGTATTACAATTTTTTTACTACGCTGCTTTTTATACCGATTCTAAATCTAATTATATGAAAAAACGGTTTTCTATATTTTTTTAATACAATTGACGTAGATAGTATTGTAATTTATGACTGTCATGTCATTGCATCAATTCTATATTGGTTCTACAACAAATGTATAAAACTTTTTTATATTTATTAATATTATTACCGTTCCACTTTCTATATTTATTTTGCGGATTTTAAAAATTATTATAAAAATGTTTTTTTGTACTAGTGTTTATTTTAAAGTTGTGTTTGAAAAATATAATTTTTCATAACTTTTAAAAATTTGCTTAACAGTGATAAATTTTATTAAAAACTGTTCAATTTTGGTAAAAAGAAATCAGTGTTGTGTATTGAAATAATTTTATATTATTCTCTAATTATACTACATGAATAATCAATTAACTTTATAATAATTACTGTGAAAGTGAAACGATTATCTTTAATGTGGTGCAGAGCCATCAAAGCCCTTAAACATATATGGAGAAACATTTGCGTCACCAAAGTCTTTCTGTTTATCTTTTCACCCAAAAGGAAAGTGCGGGTAAAATTAAAGAAAGATCCTTTAATTCAGTTTACGTACAAAAAAGGTTATCTCTTTATTTATTTATTTATTTATTCTTATAAGTTATATCTTAATTTACGGAATGACGTGGATTAGTCCAAGAATGTGCAAAATTGTGGAATTTGGAAGGCACCATGGCATCTTTTTCTTTATGGGGATGGGGAAGAGAGGCTATTTTGACTCTTGATAGTGGCGTAGATTGTCTTCTATCCAACCTACGTGTACAACAATAAAAAAAGTCTTGGCTCATTCATCACTAATACAAGCAAAACAAAATATTAAGAGATATTTTCATATTATTGAGAGTATGATCTCAATAATTTTTAGAAAGATGGTATGATACATTAATTAAAAAGAGAAATAAGATTTCCATATTAACTCTGTTAGAGAACATAAAAATATATGATACAACAAACATATAAATATAAAACTTAATAACATAAAAACTACACACTCTTACCTAATATACATAATATTGTTTAATATTCTCCCAAACTCAATGCATTATTACGAAACAACTAAAGTTTGTCACTAATAAAAACGTAAATGCTTAATAAAGTGAGATTTTATAAATACATCAACAATCTATTTAGTTAAAGAATTGAAAAGGACAATATATTGACTATATGTTACGTATAATGACAATTATAATAATAATAATAAAAAAAATTGACATGCTTTGTAATTTTTTTAGCATTGTAGTTGTCACATTACATAAGGTTTAGTTCAAAGAGAGAAACATTCACATCAGAAAAAATAATAATATTAACTATCTTAGTAATATTGAGTCATAACACAATATTCAACTCTAGTAAAAAAACGAGAATGAAAAACAATATCTTATTTCTTACTCTTTTAAGATATTAGAATCTCCTATAAAATTGTAAAATAGTTGTTGTAGACTTACCACAAGTAAAGTCACCAACCCAATCACCCAAAAAATAATGTTATTTGGTTTACTTGATTGCCCTAAGTATCATGTGGTCATTGTCAACCACTATCATATTCCTTGTAGATATCATATAGTTTTGAAAAGTTCAACTTAATCCTATAAGTGTCAATTGTTCTTACAATCCGATATGACCTTGTTTGGTCTTCCCTTTGAAACATAGCTGAGATCTTCACCTCTATTAGCGAACTTCAATGCTAAAACAAACTCTAAATTTAAAAGAGAAATAAATATGCAATTATGTATGTTAAACAAAAAAAAATAAATATGAACCTATTTATAAAGTTTTGATAAACTATTTACATAAATAAATCCAAATTAACTTGGATAATTCCTATTACTTCTATAATGTTTGATAATACCACTTTTAAGTGGCTAACATCTCTTATGTATGTGTCTAAAATTTTCTTGATATCAAAAGATAAAATAATGTAAAATCATACAAATGATGATTTTTTTTCTAAAAAAAGATTGAATATAAATGTGAAAAATATATCAATTTGCACTATTTAATTTAAAATTTAGGAGCTATATCCAAAAGGTAAAAGATAATTACTTCACAATCTTAAATATTAACATTTTAACTTAAAATACCAACATATATCATTATATTATTAAAATAGTGTAATATTTTAAAGGAAGTATCAAATTATAATTTTGTCTTAAAATATTAAGTTTAACCTGAAATATACCACACATCAAGTTCTACTAAAACTTATAATTCGTGATGTCACATCTCAATTTTTTTCAAATTTTTTATTAAGAAGAGAAAACTAAAAACAAAAAATTTCTCTTGCAACTACATATTTTAATACTTCCATTTTACATTGGTCAAGATAGCTGATATATATTTTTTTTAAAACTTGGTGGGCTTAATGTCATCGGACATAGAAGAAAATTTTGGTAACTTTGGAAATGTTCCTTTGTTTGAATTTGAATTTGACCCCTCATCTTTTTAACTTTCACTTTGACATACCCTTCCTTGCTTTAAATTTCATTTCCGCATTCCCTTGTCCTTTTGAGTTTTCTTTACTGATTGTGAGTTTAATTTCTTGTTGCTCATTTTTCTTTTCCCTCTCCTTTTTAAGCTTCTTTTAGGGTCTCTTGCTTCGTTTCCCATTCTCCATTATTGGGGATAGTCCATTGATTACTTGGAGGGTTCCTTTGGTTCATTTTTTTATTGGTATGGTTGAGTGATTTTTTACTATTATCTTTAGTGTGTTGGCAATGGTCTTGTGCTACATGGTTTTAGGGTCATTGTCATTGTTCTTAGTGTCTCAGTGGGTGGATTTTTTTAACCTTTTTGTTGGCTTCATTGTTTGGTTAGAAAATGGTAAGCATGTATGACAGTTGTTTTTGTATAGAAGAAACACGATTCCTCATTTGTGATATTTATTGTCTTAAAGTTATGTATTTATGCATATTTTGAAATGGTTATGTTAAAGTTTTTTTCATCAAGAAAAATTTGTGTGTTTTATGATGCAACAATATGTACTCTTGGGTATAATTTTTGGTTTGTGCATTTTCATAATTTGTTGAAGAGTGCATCCAATTCTAAATTAAACAATTTATAATTGAAATTCATTGACTTTGTTTGGGGTAGTCTTTGATATGTTGGGAAGTGTCCAACCTAGGTGTAATTCTTATACAAATCGTGGTATCCAAATGAAGTATAAATGAAGTTTTAATCATGTGTAGTTTTTTTGAAAACCCCAAAACTTTTATTTATTTCATAGTAGATATGATTTTGGAAACAATTATTGGAAAAATAAACAAATTTATTATACATGCATTCTATGATTAGGTGGTTGAAAATTAAATGTACACACAATGTATTGTAGTTACATTGAAATAAAGTTATTCATCTAATCCGGGATAACTACTATTGATTTTGTATGTATGGTCTATAAAAAATAGGTAACGTGTTTTTATGTTACCAAATTATTAGAATGATAGTGATATGTAGTTGGAGTTTGTTGGTAAAATCCCTTGGTTTAGTGCTCCATTCAATCCATATGTGACCGTAAAATGTTTAACTAAATAACTTTTTTTTTTATTTTGATTTATATTTGTAATCCTGTCTTTGTTCAATGTGGTTGCGATTTTCAACATTGTTGTCGTGTTTTCATAAATGTTATTGTGTCTTATTATTAGTGTATCTATGAGTCCATTAGTAGGATATTATGAATGTTGTTTGTTATTGTTGGATGATGTCAAATGTTGTTTTTAAATGATGTATTGAATGTAGATGGACATTATTTGCAACATCAAATGACAATTGCGCAAGGGAAGTTGAGGAATATGTTATGGCAAACCAAATTTATATAATATTATTTGTTTTTGGTGGTGAAAACTTGAATTAATGATTGTGAATGTAGTTTTTTCTGCAAAATTCATGTAAGTTTAAGTATCTGGGTGTTATGAATAAGATGGTAATGAATGAGTTGTGTTGTGTCCCATCAATCCTATTTGCATGATTATTTTTTATGTGGGAGAAAGTAAAAGTTAGTATGACATTACTAATTGAATTATGTAGTAAGTGGATAAAAAGGAGAGGATGATTTCAAATAAGGTTCATAATTGTATCATTTACATTATTGAATGCTTAGTTTTGAGACTTACGGTGGGTGGTAGAGAAATTTTTTATTCACAAAAGATAGTAATTGTCATTAGGGATGGCGATGCAAGCTGGCTCGGCCTGCACTTAACCACAAAATGTGAGTTGGGTTGGTCTGTCCCACATACGTTTAGGCCTACAGGCTGGCCCACATTTTGCTTCACTATCTTTTCTCTTTTCAGAATGTGACTCCACATTGGTTGTGGTTGTGCTCTTTATAGAGGATGTGGTACCAATGCACACACCTAACAAATAAAAGTCAAAACTTTTGACATTTAAGATCTCAGGAATAAAAAAATACTAATCTTTTAATTCATGTACCTGAAGGAGTTTTATTTGTAAAAGAGAATTTATCGTGAGTGACCTTTGAAAGTCATGGTAAGTATTGACGACATTTTTCATGTCCTTCAACAATTTTTGAATTTTGTACTTTTCTTGCATTACCGCAACCCTTTCTTGATCTAAGATTAAGTTTTGTCGCTTCAAAGATATATAATCATCTAGTATATTTTCCAAATTTAATGAAGGCTTACATACCTAATAAACAAAAATGAAAAAATTAAATGAAAATGGTTAGAGAGAATAAGAAAAAAAGTTATACATTATTAAAGGTGGGAAAGGGAAACATGGTTGAGTGGAGAATCGACGAAGAGGGAGGATGCCTCCATACAAAGGTGGATCAGTAGTGCGAAATGCGGATTTTAAAAACAGGTCAATGGGTTGGCTCACCTTACCGCACTTTGGGTTCGTATGGCTGTGGGTTATGCTTGTCAGACTTCAACCGGCCAAGGGGCTCAATGTGTCAATCTGTCCTACTTTGTCATCCCTAATTATCATACTAAGAGACTATTCCATAAAAACCATGTGAATATGAAAAATATTGTCAATGAAATTGTGAAATGTTGTAATGATACAAAAGGTTGACGACTTTTGTAGGTTGTACATTCTATTGGGGTTGATCGAGCTTTTGTTCTAAATTAAAATAAGAACTGTACATTTAAGGTTATTTAAAATGTTAGATGATTTAGGTGGATTTAGAAAGTATAATTTGGAGAATGTTGTTTGTGAGTATTTAGTGGGTAGTTTCTATTGAGATTTAATGTGTATAATGAGGCAAAGAAGTTGATCACATTGTTATGTTGTAAGCTATTTTTTTTATTGCAAGAAATTTTCAAACTTTGTTATTAGTATGTTTTATGCAATGCTATTTAATGTTGTAACTATTTTTTCTATCTATTAATGACTTATATGTATGTTAATGTCAATGAAATAAATTTGGAACTTGGTATTTGGAGAAATTTTTATTTTATCAAAGAAAGTTGGATTCAAAGAAAAGTCTATTTCCTAGAATTATACATTGGAAGGATGTTAGAGTTGGTGAAAGAAAAATTGCATCTTTTAAGCATAATGTGGGTAGTAAGATATATGATTTAAAATTTGTGACAAATATATTTTATTCTTGATGTATCATATTATTCATTTAAATTGGAATTGACATTATGATGAACAAAATATTAGTAACGTAACAATCACAGATGAAAAGCTTTTGCATGAAATTATTAAAGAAGCCTTATCAGAAGAGCGACCTCAGAAGTAAATAAAATATGATATGTTTTATCTTGTTTCAAAATAAGGAGTATCAGTTTGTCGAGTTTTGGATCATGAGGCAACACACCCATATGAGTGTAATCCAACCACATTTTTTTTGCTTTAGTAGCCAAATTCAAACTACTAGCTATTAATCTAGGCACAACAACACACCAATTGTATATTTGTAACCTGTCTAAATTATCTAACATACTAAATGATACATTATTAATACCCTTTTAGGTTTGAGAAAAATAAAATACAACTAATCAAGAAGAATATAAAACTGACAAAAATATCATGTGTTTTTTTTAAAATTTAATTTTACTTAACTTTTTCATTATGGTTGACATTGTTATATCAAAACAAATTATTGACCAAAACAAACATAAAAAATTGTAAATTTTACTAGTACTATGTTTAATCCTAAAGCTCATGTGTTTAACATAACACATATTAACTAACATTTGAAATATGTAAAGACTTTTCTATTTGAAAAAGCCATTTAAATAACGTCTACTTTATTTTGTTACATTGAAACAAATTAAGACTAGGATTCATTTAAACCATATAATATGTTTCAACTCTATGTATTACTCTAATATGAAAATGTCATTAAAAAATATTAACATATTCAATATATACATACAAAACTAAACATTTGAAAACTTAACTATTTCAATACACTTGCATATATTCCTTTTCTAAAGCATGCAAATTTATACGCAGAAATAAGTACACTAAATTATAAAAACAATATTAATACATAATCATTTTATAGACAAAAACATTATATCTTATATTTAAATGTTTAAAGGTGTTAAGTATTCATTTCCAATATAATACTTGCTTTCTTTTATCTTTTGTTTCATAATGTTGAAAGAAATTACAATTACACTTCAACTGAAACCAGAACTCCATCATGCCACAATGAATAAAATCATTTGGAAAACATAATATTTAAAACCATTACTCACTGAAGCCACCTAGTTTCCACAATCGTATCCCCAAAAATTCTGGAAATACATGAGCAAAACCAAAAGCAAGATCCTCACTCCATATCCATTATCTCAATCAACTTTATGTCAACAAGAATGCTAATTGTTTCGGTTATGGGGCTGAGTCACACAACACCTTCACAATCTGTCCTTTCTCGTTGTCCAGTCGTGTTCCTTGTATTCTTGGTCCTCTATTTCGGCCGGTGTGTACTTGTTAAAGATACTCCGATGCCAAAGTCAGTAATTGAACTGTCGAGTTATCAAATATAACAATGGCAGTAATTAATGCTCAGTAAATGCGTCCACCTACCTGTTACCTTTGACTTACATTTATAGTTTTCTGGCGTGAGCCTAGGATTAGCGATGTTTTAATCTCGGCCCAATCCTGATCCAGTAGGCTTAATTTGTAATTTGCCTGAATTTCCTTAATCATTATTCGTGTGTGCTTATGAGATCAGTCGTCCATACCGGTCAATTATCCTCTTTGATGACCGGACGGTCATGTCTCAATGGAGACCGTCCGACCATATGGTACATTAGGCCCTCCAAGCCCTAGTCAACGGAGGTGATGTTGGGTTTAAGTGGTCGTCCGGGTCAACTAGGGGGTTAGGCTTTCCTACTGGTTTTTGAAAATGTTTGGGCGGGAAAACACGTGTCATGACAGGGCGCGAACATCTTTTGGAGTAGTGGGAACGTCAGTCAATCATGGTTGATCTCAACGGCTAGGGATACGCAACAGTTTCGAAAATTTTCTCTATAAATAGGGACGCGATGGACCGTCATTTTCACTCTTTATTCTTCCTTCTTCCTTTTTTCAACCATTCGGTGTATTATTTTTCCCAAATAACTTAATAATGTCTTCCGCTAGTATTTCGTCGTTTGAGGAGCTGGCGGGCCAGGGTGGCGAGGGTGCGGGAGTTGGTGACACTCGGTCTTCCAGTTCGGTGTCGTCTTCTTTCGAGAAGTCTGAGAGGGAAGCAGATTCAGAATCAGAGTCATCATTTTATGGGGGCGAACGAGTCATAACTGAAATGTCTCTCTTTCTATTGAAGGGTGGCGTTCACATAGATCAAGAAGTTGTCGAGCCGTTTGAGGGCTGGCCACACACCAAAGGATACAGATGGGCTTCCCATGACGTCAGTCTCTTTCGATCCGGCTACAGCACTCGGGATGAGCTTCAGTGGTGGCCCGACCAGTCACATATAGTGCGCGATCTAGAGGACGCCCAGTTGGTTCGCTTGGGGGTGTGTAATCAGAATGAACGTGTTTTTCATGGACAAGGGACCAGTGAAGAAGATTAAAACTGTGGTTTCTCACAAATATCTGAAACTGATGAGGTTGTTCTAATCCAACTTAAAGATGAGTGATGAAACATTTTGTTCCACAGTCAAGCGGGTTGATATAAAGGTTTGGATTGGTCATCAGCGAGTTTATCCCATTTCTGAATCTTGGAGTCCAAACAAAACAGATTTGACAAAAATTGAAGAAGATGAGTGGGCTAAATGGTATGCGGTGAAAATAGATTGTATGTCAGAATCGCTAAAAAGATTCTTGGGGCTCAAGTAAATTGAAAGCTGACTGCAACAAAAGAATATGGATTTTCGTTCTTTGATTTTAATTTTGTAATCAGTGGCTTCTTAAGCCATCTTTTGTTTTGCTGGTTGTAATCATCTTTTGTATGTCAGAATCGCTAAAAAGATTCTTGGGGCTCAAGTAAATTGAAAGCTAACTGCAATAGAAGAATATGGATTTTCATTGTTTGATTTTAATTTTGTAATCAGTGGCTTCTTTAGCCATCTTTTGTTTTGCTGGTTGTAATCATCTTTTGTATGTCAAAATCGCTAAAAAGATTCTTGGGGCTCAAGTAAATTGAAATTTAACACACTCATTGACAAAAGACTCTAAGGATTGAAAAATCACCGACAAAATGGAAAGGAAGGTGATGTGAACAACCAAAAAGGGATCAACAATAATTCTGCAACATAAGAATATGGATTTTCGTTGCTTGATTTTAATTTTGTAATCAGCGGCTTCTTAAGCCATCTTTTGTTTTGTTGGTTGTAATCATCTTTTGTATGTCAGAATCGCGAAAAGATTCTTGGGGCTCAAGTAAATTGAAAGTTGAAACAGTCATTGACAAAAGACTATGAGGATTGAAAAATCACCGATAAAATGGAAAGGAAGGTGATGTGAACAACCAGAAAGGGATCAACAATAATTCTGCAACACAAGAATATAAATTTTCGTTATTTGATTTTAATTTTGTAATCAGTGGCTTCTTAAGCCATCTTTTGTTTTGCTGGTTGTAATCATCTTTTGAATATTAATAAAATTCTCTTTTGGCAATAACATTAGTGAATGGTGATTGAATTGTTTAAATTGATTAAATCACTTGTATGATTGTAATTGAAATTTTTAATGTTACATCATTACATTGAATATACCATTGCACACTTTTTGTTTTCTTTTTCTTTTAGAACACCAATAGTACGTCGATTAGTAAAGCTACTCGACGTAATATTAATAAAAAAGTTATGAAACGAAGAGGTTATCGTCATTCTTTAGACTTCGACGTATTATTGTCATCCAGATTACTCCCTTTTTATTTCTTTTTCCTTTAAACTAACAATAAACGTCCAATTTCTTGGGCATGTGACATATTATTCGTTAACCAAACCCAAATGTCGCTCCCTTTTTTTATTTATCCTTTTTAAATTCAAATAGAACGTCCAACTTTATATGGGACGCAGTTGGTTGGGCTTGATAAATGTTGTGTTAGAAACAAAGAGATCAACGTCATATACTGACACCACTCGACGTTCAGGTATATGGGAAAAGACTGTTGGCAGGACATTAAAACAAAGAGATAAACCTCCAATATTGAAACCACTCGACGTCCACGTTATTTGGGAAATACATAGGGACGTCATTTTTCCTTCAGTATTCAACGTAAAATTATTTCAAGTATTTCGAAAAGAAATCCATTATTACGTAGGTTATAAATGGAAACAAAGCAAAGGAAAAACTTAATAACACTAAACATAGGGAAAAAATGAAAAACAAACCACGAAAAGATCCGTAGGATTGTTAAAGGCAGTCCGAAGGCAAATTGTCGCTCCTTTTTTTTCTTTTCCTTTTTAAATTCTCATAGAACATCGAAGTCTAGGGGACTTCGACGTGAAAGGATTGTGAGAATTCATTTTGTGTTGTTACCAGAGGTTTTGAATTGACTCTATAAATATAATGCTTAACTCTATACAATTGCACAGTTTGATCGTTTTGAATAATTCATTTTATCGGATGGTTTAAAAGAAAAAATTAAAAACATAATTTCTGGCAAGAAAAACATTGCTATACGCGTGACGTTTGTCGTTCCTTTTTTATTTTTATCTTTTTTTTTTCTTTTTAACCTCCAAATAACAAGTCATTTTTTAAATTCCTTGAAGGAGTTTATGAATTTTATGAATGGAAGTTGTAGCGTTTTGAAAGGCCTTGGAGTTGTTACAAGTTAACACAAAGAAACCTTGGAGTTGTTACAAGAAATTTTATAAATCGAGGTCTACATAAATAATTACTGTTGGGAAAGGCCTGATATGGGCTTGATATGGGCTTCAATAATAAAAGACAGTCTACTTAAATGATATATGGGAACATGCAATTTGCTGCTAGAAACGAAGAGGTTGACGTTAATTTCTTTAGACTTCCAAAGTGTCTTTTTGGTTTAATTCTTTTTTATTTTAATATAACACTAAACGTCGGATTCCTTGGGTATCTGACGTATTATTCGTTATCCAAGGAAAAGGTCTCTTTTTTGTTTCTTTTTCCTTTTTAAATTCCCATAGAACGTCTAACTCTAGGGGATTTCGACGTAAAAGGCATTGGAGTGTTTCTTTGTTCTGTTATGGGACATTGAACTTTGACGTTATATGCGAGTACGGCACGTCAAAGCCAAATATACCCACATAATTTGACTTCGCTTAATAAAACGTTGAAGCCACGAGTAGAAAGACGTTTTTTCTTTTGGTTTAGAAGAAAAAATTAAAAACATAATTTATGGAAAATACAACATCCAACGCGAAGAAGAATTCGACATTATGTGGTTGGTTTAAAAGAAAAAGAAAAAAATAATAAAAAATGAACTAAATAACAAATCGTCTAAGCTAGTTTAAAACTAACATTTTATGGGTTGATTTAAATGAAAAATAAACAAATAACTGCTAGATGTAATATACAACATCATTCTTTGTTAAGGTGACGTCATATTAAATAAATCAATATTTAGTATTTATTTATTTTGTATTGGACGTCGACTGCTTCCTTATGGACGTTATGTGATTACGACCAACACGTCCAACCCCAACTTGTGCGACATTCTGTATTGTTTTAAACGTCGACCCCATAAAGTGTGGGACGTTCTGTTTGGTTTATAAGAGAAAATAAATAAAGAATAATTAAGGGATTTACTCTTTGGCTTCATGTTGGCATATAAAACGTCGAATATTTGTAATGGTTGACGTCAAATGTGGGTAGGAGTAATACTGCTAGAAGCAAACCACTATTTTGTTATTTTTTTATTTTAAATTGAACGTAAGATGTTTCTTAAGTTGACGTTATGTGATTCTAAGGTCATTGTTTTACGTCGATCTTGGCCTTATTTGACGTTAATACATTTTAGATTACGTCAATATGCTTCTTGTTTGATGTTAATAAATTTTAGACGGCGCACTACTTTATTAATTGACGTGGTGCGAATCAATTTATTTACGAAAATGCCACCGGTCATTTTTAACATTGGATATTGAGTGCTACGACGTTGAACGTGTGACGTTATACAGTGTTTTTGTACTAGTGACCATATCTTTTGCTCTGGTTCGCAGGTTTGGCATTATTATATATTGATTTGGAGTAGAAAATTTTTTCCAAGGTTGTAGTAGCCACGTAGCCATTCCTTCTAGATTTTAAAAAAAAGGTAATTTTCTATTTGTTGTCAATTTATTTTGTGTTCTTCAAACTTTACAAAAGATTTCACATACTTAGGCTTTGAATTTTGATCTAAATCTTTTTGTGAGGGCTTCTCATGACTTTTTGGTGCTTTGAACAAATTTTCAGGTCATTTGGAGTTCTTTCAAATATACTCTCAATTTTACCCTAAGTTTCAATGTATATTGTATATGAACAATAAGCAAGTTCAAAATTATCAATATCAATAATACCAACAAGTTCAACCAATTTATAGCCCATGAAAATGAAAACCTAAAACAAAACTAACTTTCTTGAAGGTGGGCTTGCCACCAGAATAAAGTGTTGTCGCCCGTGTGAGAGAAAGGAGAACAAAAGCCCAAAACGAAACTAACCAATATTAACAATATCAAGTTCAACCAATTCATATTATGACATCTTATACCTCTTTGGCATTAGAGACTATGGCATTTGACGTCATATGTGAGTACGTTTTCAACTTCGCGACAAATATTTTCATCAAATTTACCCAATATGACGTTGACAATTGAGAAATTCAACGTTTAATAATCATATGATGTCGCAAAAGTATGAATTATGATGTCTAAATTGAACATTTATTTATAAAAATGTTACCGATCATTTTTAATGTTCACTTTCAATAAAGTGGTCCTTTTAATTTGAATTTCAAATTGGCTTTTGATTTCATATACACTTCGTCTGTTTTGGTCAACAATTTTCCCAAAAAATCACGAAAAACAACCGTTAACAAACTCTCACACACACACATATGTATATCAATTAAAATGGAAAAATGCAACTCAAAATACAAATTGATCAATATAGACTATACAAAATGTAGACTTTATCAGACAATAAAGCATATAACACATAATGCAATCTTTACCAGAGTAGTTTCTTCAAAATGGAAACTATATGTAAAGATTAATAAACTAAAATTACAAATGTATAAATGTAAAGATTAATAAAGTAAAAATTCAAATGTACAAATGTTGCAAAAAAAAATGAAAAGATTGCAAAGATTAGAATAAACTGCAAAACCTAAGAAACATAACCCTAACAAAAAACAATGTGTGAGAAAAGTTTAAAAAAAATAGTAGAGATAGAGTTAGAACACAAATGTGAAGTTAAATGTGAGCACAAATAAGGCAAAAACAACATGTAACATCTTATTTTTAATAATAAAATACTTCTAAAATTAAAAATTACATATATGATAATGGAATCACTATAAGAAAACAAACCTATGAAAGGCATGATTTACACCTGTAGAATCATCTGACTCCTCAACTGTTTCACCATTAACTCTCGTTGGAGCAACTGTAAAGAACGTCTCCCTAAGCTCACACCATTAAAGTGATCATTGCAAAAGAGAAAACATACACAAAAACAAACAACACAAATGCAAGGGTAAGCTAAAGTACCAAAAGAACATACATACATTTTTAAAACAATAATAATACACATCCATAGTATAAATCAAACAACACATAACATAATTCCCATCAACCTTGAAAATCCTAAACTATCTGGATAGATGTATTGATGTCAAACTCATGGGGAACCTGCACCCATGTATGGTGGAGCAACCTGCTCAAAAATAATATTTACCACATCCTCAACCACCACCAATAATGTCATACACCAAGGTTAATCCGTCAAAAAATTTTGGCCAAAATCAGTGACCATAGATTAGGACCTCCTACTACTCTCCACAAAATAACCACCCATCTCTACATAAGATGGGGTTATTGAGAGTGTCAGAATCATTCCCCAATCTCGAAGCCCCTATTTCAATAGATAACACAACATAACCAACTTAGGATATTCCTCCTTGGAATTCCTTTCTCACATGATACTTGAAATTCACACCTCACATTATATGATCATCACCATCACATCTCATACATACTCATATTCATAACTTTAATTTTATTTCATATTATAATTCAATTCACAAGCCTTTCACAACATGTTATACAACATTGCATACTATCACATGAAACCTCTTATTATACATTAAACAACAAAAAACATCATTACAAGTCATTAGAAATCACATAATAACACAATTTTTCTTTATAGCATCTAGATACCCACATTAGGTAAGGAAAATAGCTTGGAAACCCTCACCAGCAGCTTCAGAAGGATCCAAACCCCCCCCCCAAAACAACCTAAAAAACGTCCAAATATGATATTCAGAACCCCGAAACCCCTCCCTCCCCCCTCCCCCTTCCCCCACACCCCCCCCCCCAAACTAGTATAGTGGTGCTCAGGTGCCCAAGGGCTGGCGCTCAGCGCCCCGACCACTGGAAACAGGTGCTCAACACTTTGTTTGGGCGCTTAGGCGCTATCAACAAACTCCAAACCTTTTTAGACCACTTTGTACACTTCTCCCACAACTTTGAAAGGTTCCTAGGACCTTCTAAACACTATGAACTTTAGAAAACACATATCTAGCTCAATTTGACCACTTCAAACCCAAACTACCTCTCTGAACCACCCAAACTCGTTTTTATTTCTTTGAACACCCATTTTCTACAACTAACAGCTAGAACAAATCTTAATAGATTCAACAACGAACCCTAAACCATCAAACTCAACACAGACCTACTCTTTTGGAAATTCACTACTCAAAACCCCTTTAATTATACTCAAAATCATGCAACGCAATCTCACTAAGTCTTTACTGCATTACACACCAGATTTTACTAGTTTGATAGCTCTCACAAGTCCTAAATGACTTCAAAACAATCCTCAAACTTTTGTTTTACACAACCAACCCTTTAATCAACAACTCACTTATCAAAACCCCCAATTTAAGACTCAAAAACATGAAAACACTATCCTTCTCCACTACCTCAAGATTCAACAAAATTTCTCTAACCAACTAGAATATCCACTTCACCATTTCAAGCAATCAAAATAGGCACATTCAACAATCAACTTCAACAAGTTCTTTTAGAATCATACAAAGCGTTTCCTAACCAGATTCACACAAACACACCATGATACAACATAAATTCAACAACCCTACTCATTTAATTCACTAAATCATATCATCTCATATTATCAAAAATACTTAAAACTTAAAAACCAGGTATTTATCTTCCCTTACCTTTTTGGAAACTCCAACTAGCTCTAGAGAATCCAACTCTACTCCTTCATCTCAAAGAGACTAAACAACACCTACAAACCTTGAAAACATGATTAGGATATACCATTAGAACTACTGATCATTAAAAAATCTAAGGAAAAACCCAAACCATACATGTGATAAAAGAAATTGCACATGCATTGAAGAATGTGAAACTAGAGAAAAGAGTAGAAAACTGACTTACTCTATTTGAGAAACTGATGGGTTAGAGTTAACTATCTCACTGCGAGGATCACATAGGCGGTCTTCGATCTTCAAATAGATGAACATGGTGTAAGAACCCTTAGAGAAAAGGTAGAGGATTCTATAAAAGTGGTTTTTAAAGATATTGTGTGTTTTAAAATAATGAAACTCGTTTATAACAATTCTTGTTATATTAAAACCTTTTAGTATTAAAATAATAGAGTTTCATTATTTTTAACTCACTACCACTTCTAAGATACCATATTTTGGTTCTTGACACTATAAATATGATGTTAATCATTATTTTCTGTCTAAAAAAGAAGGGTTTTTTAGAGAGAAAGAAACAAAAAAAATGAAGAGACAAATGAAAAAAAATACAATAGAGATTATAAACAAATCTAATGTTAAACGCAAGAGAAAGGACTCCAAATCTTGAGTTAATGGATCGGTTTGAAAGCAAAAGCAAGAATTTTTTAAAGAAAAACATAGAAAACCAATGCATTATATTGTGTCATAGGAAAGAAAAGCCTACATCCCTTTGTAGACACTTCACAAAAGAAAATAAACCTTGATCTTTTTTGTCTCCTCACTTTTGAAGTATCTTCTCCCTTGCCAAAGTTACATCTCTTTTTGAAGTATCTTCTCATTTATTGTCACGTGTCAGAAGCATATGTTGTTAGAGAGAAAATATATTTTAAAGAGGCTTAAAGGAATCATCTCACGAACTTCTATTTATAATCAAAACCGATATAAGAAAGCATTGAAGATTAGAATACTACATAAGATACTAGGTGCAGAACTAGATAACTATGATAAGTGTTTCTCACACACTACTCTGTATACTTAAACTTAATGATAATACACAGATATAATTATTCTAAAATGTTAAAATCTAGAATATATATAGAATTAATCCAAGATGTTACGTATAAGAATAATGCAAGTGTCAATTGTAACAATTTATAATTTTTTTCTTTTAGTTAATATTTGTTTGTTTTGTATTTTGTGTTTTGGCTGTCTTGAAAATTTTGTTTTTTGTGATGACTTAAAATGTATTATTCATAAATTATTGTTTCCATTCATCTAAACAAGTGATTTTTACTTCTTTCAGGCTTATTGTTTACGTTACATAAATGAAAATTGTAATAAATAAATACCTCTACTTATAAACATATTATAAATAAAAATTATAATAAAAAGTATTTGTTAATATGTAAATTGTATTTTAATTTTGTGATTAATAGTTTATGCTTATTTTTTCTGAAAGGGATGGGGACCACGTCTTTGTGATAAATAGTTCATAAATTATATTATATCCGAATATAGTTTATATGCCATTTAATTTCATTTCAAATTATTAATAATTTGTTTCAAAAACCTTAAAATAGTTGCTTGGGTATAATTAGGCGTTAGTTATTTTTTTTTATATTTAACTTGTAACTATTTCAAAGTAAGAAAGTGACCCTTATGATGTAGGACACTTTTGTGTATTGTGATGATACTAAAAACAAGTATTTGATACCTTCCTTATCCTATATGGTAATGAACGGAAGCTAGAGAAATGATGTTGAGGTTTGTTTGTTTTCATTCATTTTTCCCTAACAGTGTCTAAAACAACCCTTTTAATTTACATGTGACTTTTGTCCACATCCAAACAAAACCCTACAAAATACAAAAGCATCTTATACAATAACACCAATGCTAAACTCCAATCAACTTATCCCCTATTTGTTCCTTTCTTTGTCCTTTAATCACAAACTTTCACATTACCTTACAAAATAACACTTGCATTCTAATTTCTTAATGTGTGTTTGAATTACAAATTCAGAATGTTCAAATACAGATTTATGTTTCTTCATAAGAGAAACTGTTTATCTTATTAAAAAAATTGAAATTAAGTTATGTTTTAAAATACATTTGTTATTCATTAGATGGAGAAGAATATTAAGTCTATGTTTGTTTTCCACCATTAATTACTTATGTCGAAGAGGGAAAAGTGAATGTGGCGAATGTTTGTTTTTATCGATTTGGATGGAAATGGAAGTGTGAAATTGAAGGGAGGAAGAAGAACAGGACACTCACTCAAGTAAATATAAGAGCTAAGAATGACGTAGAAAAAAAATTAATGAAACATGTTTCACATATTAAAAAAAATATTTTTAAAATTTGAGACCTAAAATATATTAAAATTTAGATATAGATAGTCAAAATTTAAAAACTAAAAACATGTTTAATTTCAATAATAATATATAAATTATTATGTAATTGAATTTAAACTAATCACACATTATTTATTTTAACTTTATTTCTACTGATTTTATTTTATTTCAATATAATTTTATTAATTTTAATTTTAAATAATAATTCGCAATTCATTTTAACATAATTTATACTAATAACATTTCATTTTAAATTACTTTATGACCAAAGATAAAATGTTGATCATTTAATTTTATTAATTAAAACATTTTTTTAATATATGAAACTCATTATTTACTAACCTTCATAAACATTCATTTCATTTCCTTCATTTTTAAACTATCTTTTTCTTAATCCAAATATTTTTACTTTCACCTCTCTTTTCCTTTAAATTTGCTTAAATTCACTCTTTCAAATTCATTCTAAAAAAATACAAACTAAGATTATATCGTAAAATTTTATTTTATTTAGATTTTTTGTAAGTACTTTTAATAAAAACTAAAAAAATATATTTTATTTTAAGCTAAGACTAACCTATAAAAAAACGAAAGAGAGCATAAGTTAGTTTATAAAATTTATATTATCAAGTTTATTTTATTTTTTAAAATATTTATAAATTAATTTTAACTTGTAAAAAGATATTTTAGTTCAGTTTTATTATTCTTCTTTCTTTTAAATTAGTGGGAAAACAGGTTTAGTATCTATATGTCCATACTTTTTATGAAAATAAAAGTAATACAAGTTTTTTATGCAATTATTATCACGGTAAAAAATTATCAAAACATAAAAATAAAATTATAAAAACTTAACTATGAAAATAAGTTATTTGTATTAATTGTTACAATTATTCAATAAAAATCATTTCAGTATTTTATTAGTGTCGTTTATTGTAGATAGTTTCTTATAGATATGGAAAGTAAAATGTTGATTAACAAATAGAAAGATACAAAAATAAAATAAATGTGTAAAAAACAGATAAAAAAAACTAATATACATTATTGTTTGTTCTAGATGTTTATATAAAAAAATTGTCCAAATATACTTTTATTGTAATTCAATAATAAAAAAAAATGCGTTTGTAAATGATATCGGTATATTATCATTATTAACATTTTACTAGTTCAATTATTTATTCTGTATTTAAAACATTGTTCAAAGTTGCAAGGCAACTCTAGTTTCAAACCTTTTCGAAGAAATTTTTTTAGTTTGTCATCGTGGTTAAAGCCCTATTTTGGTGTTTCTTCCTGCACCTCCATTTTACTAACTGCATTCTCATACTACCAAAAAATATTTAAATATCCTTTTCTGTCCTTGTCGCTGCACCATAGCTGCTACACCTCCGTTCTACACGATAGAGGAAAAACATAGAAAGAGAGAGAAAGAGTTCGTTTTTGAAAAAAAAAAAAAAAACTCGTTCCAATACATATATGTTATATAGAAAGTTTATTCTAAAAAATTCGTTTTAAAAAAGTTTATTCCAGAAATTATATATTGAAAAGTTTGTTCTAGAATGTAGTTCATGCGTTCCAGAAAATTTGTCTAGGAATCTTACTCTGGAAATTTCAGAAAGCCTGTTCCATAAGATTTGTAGAACAAGTAATCAAGGGAGCAACTTTAGAAAGAGGAAAATGATCATTTTGAAATTATGGAGATGCAGTTAGAAATTATTGGGGTGCATTAAGCAAAGGCCCTTAGTTTTGGACCCTGATCCATCTTATTGCATTATTATTCTTAAAACACTAATCATTACTTTTTCTGTGTTGTTTCAAGTTGTATGGCACCATATACACATCTGATTTTTTTATTAAAACAATAGGAAGCCTACTAAATGGCTGCCATATTTGTTTTTATAAAAAAAAAATCATATAATAATAAATTATTGGTGTACAGTTTGACTAAGACGACATATTTATATTTGGTATGAATTTTATAAAAAATTAAACATTTTAATGTAATGAAATCATAAAAAATATTTAATATTCGTGCTATTCAACAATTAGGTTTAATATATTTTTTTTGAGGAAAAAGTGCTTGGAGAAATGGTCAATGTGTTTAGTAAGTACTAGTTAAAATCTGTGAAATAAAAAAAGAACTTCAAAAGTAAGTTATTTTCATACATCAATAAAAAAAGAATTCTTAACAATTTTTCCTGTTAATTGTTTTCCAGTGGTTCCATAACTTTTTCGTATAATTTGTCATCAAATTATTTAAATATAAATTAATTCTAGTTGTGATTTATTGTACATATATAATCAATCGTTGAAATAATTTAACATTTGTCTTTATTCCAACGAAATGTAGTGAAATGATTTAGAATAATTCTTTAAATGAGAACTCTATTAAACACATTGATCCCGTTGACCCAAGTCAAAGTTTTTGTTTGGAGTATATAAGATTATATCATGTTCTTCTTTGTCAGCAATTTTTGTCTTTGTTAGGTTCAATTTGATTCCTCTATTGAAACACTCAAACCCCACCTTTTGTTCAATCCTTCAATCATGTAATGTAACATTATCAACAACTATTGTTATTTGCATCATTTTCATTCATCATATATTTACTATAAAATGTAGTGTGCAAATGGGATAGGTTTATATCAGTCAGTCCAATTATAATTTTTTAAACTATAATTAAGTTAATCCAATATATGATTGAATTGATCATAGATCTTAATTTTCTTCAGAAAAAAAAATATATTTCAAGATATACTTTTGCTATATTTTTAGATTTGTTTTCTTTTTTTTTTTTTGAAAAGAAAAATACAATATAAAGTACATAACTCGGTATACTAAAAAATATTTATTTAATTCTAAATTTTTCCTTATAAATATTATATGTGTGTAAGGAAAAACATTTATTATCATTAGTTCTTTAATAATATTAATATTGATATTATTTAATAATTTTAATGAAGATAAATGAGTTTCCTATTTAACATGTAGAGATTTATCATCAACTAATAAAGTATTAGGTTGATAACTTGTTGAAAAATTTCAAGTCAATATGTAAACGATTAATTAATAAACAATATAATAAAATGGTAAAATTAAATTAATCCATCAAACATTTGCAAACTTCATTCATGCTGTCATCAATTAGCATCTACTTTGACAGATTCAATTTCAATTTTGGAGTCCAACTTAATCAACTTTTGTGTTATTCAATTCAATCCAATTTTTCCATGCCATTAATTTTACGGTCATCGTCTCATTTAACACCTTTACTTTATACCTAATTTGGAGGCAAGTTTAAAATTAATTGCATGCTTTAAACACTCTTGACATTGTTTGTGAAAATTGTGAATATTAAAACATATAAGATAAATTTGAAAAGAAAAATATGTAATGAAAATTATAATCTAATAATAGTTAAGTGATAAAAGAGATAATTTTTTTTCATAAAGTGTGTGACTTTAGTGTATCACTTTTACGGTAAAGTGTGTGGTTTGTTTAAATATAAGACTCGTGTATAAAATATTATAAATATTGGTGGAAAGAAATTTGACAACAAGAAAACAGAATGAGTACAATAATTAACATAAATTAAATAATGGGTTAAATATGTTTTTAGTCCCTAAACTATTGGTCGTTTCTGGTTTTCGTCCCTCTTCCAAAGTAAGGTACAATTTGGTCCTCATTCTTTAGAAAAACGTTCGTTTTAGTCCTCAAAATTTTGTTTTTAGTCCTCGTTTTAGTCCTCAAAACGTTCGTTTTTTCTACTAAAACGAACGTTTTTTAAAGATTGAGGACTAAATTGTACCTTACTTTGGAAGAGGGACGAAAACCAGAAACGGTCAATAGTTTAGGGACTAAAAACATATTTAACCCTTAAATAATCGATAATAACTTTTTTGAGTCGTAAACTAATGCCACTTGTTCAAAACAAAGGAATGATGATTGGAATCCAAAGGTAACACATTCTAAATAATTACTTTTTTTTAGTGGCCTAATTTTTTTACCGTTATAATAAGCAATCATAAATTAAAATCTATATTTTATTATTATAATCGTGATGTCAATATGATCATTACACTCTCACGTCATGTCTTATCAGTGTCTTTATTCCCCGTACTAAAAATAATTATAATTTATATAATTATATATTGGTGTTTTTTACTGGCTAACATATCCTTAAGATTTTTTTAAGGGATTTAGAGAACATGATTTGGGAGATGATTTGAGTGAATTTGAGGGTAATTTTTTTGTTATTTTTTTAAGTGAATTTGTGAGTAATTGAGAGTGAATTTAGAAATAAAGTTTGTGAAAATTAGTGTAAGATTTGATTGACGTGACAGATTTAAAAAACTAGTGTAATTAATATAAATTAAAGATTATTAAAATGTCCCTAGTTATTGAAGTAATATAAAATGTTATTTATTAATTTTATATTTAATTGTAAAAATGTTTGTAAAGAGACAAAAATTATAAATAATTTTTAAAATTAATTTTTAAAATGTAAAAAAATTATAAATTAGTAAAATGAAGTTTAGTATATATTTTACTAATATTATAAATTAGTAAAATTATTCCTCCTCTTCTCTCACAACCCCCATTCTAATATTATCAATAATACGTACTCATCAACACTCTCTTTCTCTTTTCTCTCACATACAAACATTTTCACCTCTACATTTTCATGATACTTTTATTTTATTTCTCTCTCTGGTGCATATATATATAGCTTCCCTTTAGTCTGCATATTTATATTTTCCTCTTTTCTACTCTTCTTGCTTGATGATGAATGGGAGGAATAGGTTTCCCTTCACCCCATCACAGTGGCAAGAGCTTGAACATCAAGCTCTCATCTACAAGTACATGGCTTCGGGAATTTCCATTCCACCTGATCTTCTCTTCACAATAAAAAGGAGCTACTTTGATTCCCCTCTGTCCTCGAGGCTTTTGCCTAACTAGCCACAACACTGTGAGTTTTTGCTTTTTTTATCTTTCTGTAGAAGAACTGATAGTAAGAAATGGAGATGCTCCAAAGAGGCATACCCATATTCAAAATGCACAGAGGGAAAAATCGTTCAAGAAAGCCTGTGGAAGTTTTGAAAACAACACCATCAACAAACACAAATGCTTCAACTCAACAACCAATCTCATCAATCACCAAAATCAATACTCTTTCTCCTCTTGCATCATCTGAATCACACCAACACCACCCTCCACATTATGCCTTCTTTCAAGCAAACTAACTTCTTCGCGATACTGCCACCAAGGATGAACAGGCCTTCGATCCCCAACCTCACGCCGTCGAGTCCACCGGCCTCAAACTTCTTGGTCTCTTACTCCAATGCGCCGAGTGCATCGCCATGGATAAACTCGACTTCGCCAACGACCTCCTCTTGGAGATCGCCAAATTCACCTTCACATACGTCTACAACACCATGCTGCATCGTCGTCCTTCTTCAGATGCGTAGACCACCAACCTTGCAACCTCCACCATCGTGAATATGGCGCCATAACCATCAAGCTTGCAAGCTAATTCCTCCATGCGAACTAAATTCACCCATTCGAACTGAGCTCCAACGTCGACAACCATGGAACCGAATACACAGGAGGGTTGGGTAACCAAATACGAGCCTATGGGAACCAAATACAGCTTGGCGTTGTTTTTCTTCATGGTGCTGGAACCGAATACGAGTTCTCTTGGAACTGGATACGGGTCCTCTTTATCACAAAAGTCGTAATTGTGTTCTTATTGTAAACATGCAGTGCAATTACAACCCAATTATATTAAGTATCAAAATTCATCTGGGAATTATTTTGAGTTATAGGGGCATTTAAGAAAATTTGCATTTCATCCCTCCAAATCTCACCACATTCGCGGGTAAGTGAACAGTATAGGCATCCCGCATTTCGCCGCAAATCCATCCGCATAATTCACTTCAATCGAACGCGTAAGTTTTCCAAATCAATCATCTCCAATCACCGTGAACAGTCATTTCCCCTCAAACAAACAAAGTGTAAGATTTAATCGTGTTTTATATTTGTGCCTAAAACAAACACTTGAAAGAAGAACATCATTTTTATAAATATTTTTGGTGACAATCACTCTTTTAAGTATATATATTAATTTCTAATAAATAAGGAGACATACATTCAAATCATTTTTCTATCTTACATGGTATTACGAGTCTTTTTTAATTCAGACATTATCACTTTGTGTTTGACAATGTGCACTCTTTTTTTCTTCTTTTTTTTGCAATGTTTCATATTTCAACTCTTTCTCTTGTGTTATCATCGCTCTCGTGCCTTCCTTCCACTAACAATATCCTATTGTACCCTTACTCATTTCCTCCTCCAACTCCTGTCACCCCTCCTGTTTTACGATCGTGAGTAACCCGTTCCTTCCACTCACATGTCATCCCCTAGTTCCAACAATTGTGTACCGCCACCGGCCAACCCAACTATTGCCTCTTTTTCCTGTCATATACTTGTGTCCTAATATTGATGCCATGTGTTCAACCAACTCCGATTTGGCTCCTTGTAGAGGGCACGGTCTGGGAGAGGTTCTCTCTTCCAATAGTACCAGCCAATAGTGTAGTGTAGTAGTTAGTAGTGTAGTTTTTCCACCAGAATGTAATGCAGAGTAGTGAAGGAGAGTGTAGTACAGCCGTGTAGTGAGGAGAGAATCCAGAGGGAAGAGCACGACACAACCCAGCATTGAGGGCTGGAAAATTCACGGAGTAGAGGTCTAGAATAGTGTAGAATGGAAGGATACGGTTGAGAGCTGTGGTGTACAATTCCAATTTTATTTTCCTTGCTGTAATGAATTAAATCTCAATGCACAATTTGATTTAATTTCCTGTACTGAAACTTCAATTCTGTTGAACTGCTGTAATTTAATTTCTGTTGTCTTTTTTCTGTAATTTAAATTCTACTGTTGTTTGTACTGCGTTGTTGATTATTACACTTTAAATCTTTCACTGTAATTTTGTCCTCTGTATTATGCTGCTGTAAATTTGATTCTGTTTTCATATTTGAAATTTATTGTTTTTTTGTTTTTACTGTTTACTGTATTTTTGTTTTCTGTTCCAGATCTGCTTTTACTGTTTCATGTTGCTATAATTTCGTTTTTACTGTACCAATTTCGTTTTCACTGTTTTAATTTTGTTTTACTATTTTGAATTTTATTTCAACGCTTTTTAATTTTACCGCAACCAAAAATCATAAACCCCCCCCACTACGTGTTTAATCTGAGACTGAACCACAATATTGGTCCTTGAGAGACGATCTAGGAGTCACTTCCTAGTACTATACTGCATTCTTTTATGCAATCAACTTTTGTGTGAGGTGCGACCCTCTCATCAAAATGGCGTCGTTGCCGGGGACCAATGACAGTTTGGTTTTAGATTTTTGTTGTGTTAATATATGTTGTGTTAATATATGTTTAATTGTGTTGTGTTTTGTATTTAGTTGTTGTCTCAAAAAAAAATTAATGTTCTGTTTTGTGTGTGCATGTTGCATGTATAAATGTGTTGTGTTTTATCTGTTTCGTAATTTTTAGTATTTACTTTTTATTTTTCCATGTCTACCTATTTTGATTATGTGAATAATGCTTATTTTGCCAATGCCTCTAATTATGATTCTCCTTCTGCGTGGTACTCTGATTGTAATTCTGCTGACTTTTTTGTTGAGAATAATATGGCTCATCCTCCAACTTATGAAAGCTCTCCTTGGGAGCCAATTCCACCTAATAGGGATGGTGATCATCTCTTTCTCAACACTGGAATGATAAAAATGCTGTCCCAGTTTCATGGTTTTGCAGGTGAATGTCCACATAAACATTTGGAGAAGTTCTATCTCATTTGCTCTGGAATGAAACCTCCAAATGTCCCGGATAATCAGGTTTTCTTAATGGCATTTTCGCACTCGTTAAAAGGAGCAACAAAGGATTGGAAAACTTGTCTTCCTCGAGAATGCGTTACAAGATGGGAAAATCTTAAGCATCAGTTTCTGAAGAAATTTCCCCCTATGCAAAATAGTTACAACAACGATTCTGGACAGAATGACACTAGTTTGGGATGGTATGATGCTCCACAGAAATATCAGAAGGCACCATCTCAGAATGCTTTTATGCCTCCACCAGTCCAACAATACTAGAGTCAGCAATATGATGCTTCTACCCAAATAGCTCCTCAGCCTTCTACTTCGGAGCCTACATTGAAGGAGTTGTTGGAGCAGATGACCATGTAGAACATTCAGTTCAAGCAAGAGAGCATAGAGTTTCAGCAAAGAGACCAGAGCGTCCATTCAGAGCCTGAATGATCAAATAGGGCAGATGGCCACGCAACTCAATCAGGAACAGTCTCAAGATTTAGAGGAATCACCATTTCAGACTGTTCAGATTCCAGATGATGATGATAGTGGCATCAACATAGAAGATGGGGAGTAGAGTTATGAGTTTACTACTACACCCACTTTCCTACCTTCCTATGACCCTACTCTTGCATTCGAGGAGATAGATCCTGGTAAAGATTTTGAGGACCGGGCAGATATGAGCAACACTCTAGAGCCAGGTAGACCACCTTCATCTTCCCACACTCTACCAATCTTCAAGGAAGTGGAGGTAAGCATACCTCAGTATGATTATGCTATTCATGATTATGTTATTAATAATTATGTTGTTGATAGGTATGTTGATAATCATATAGTTGCTGAGCATGTTTTTAATTTTCCCTCTGTGCATGATGAGAACCACTTTTTGATATCACATCCCAATGTTTATTCTTCATGCACTGAACATGAATCTGAGTCTGTTATTGATATTGCATGTAATTTTGAAATTAATTCATGTTTTGAGGATGTATTTGAGGTTCAGTATGATAATTTGGGTGTTATACCTCTGCATGTCAATACTTTGGAACCACTTTGCACTAGTACAAATGAATTTGATCAACAAACTCCCAGAGTGGACAACAAAGGTGCTGATACACGCAAAAGTTTCAACATCAATAAGCACTTGCTGAACCGGCTCATCAACAATAAGTTTTTAGATCCAGCTGTGGAAGATATCTCCCTGCTTGATCAGATCTGGAGGATGAAGCAATTCATCCTCAAAACTTTCTGGCTGGATTCTGAAAAGGAAGACATCTCCCTACAAGTCCAAAATTGGCAGCTTCCACCATAACCTATGGGAGTTTGCATTTTCTTTCTCTCCCTTTTTCCTACTTTAATGCACTTGTCCATGATATGTTTACTGTTTTGATTGCTGATTTTATGCTTAGAACACATTGAGGACTCTGTGTAGTTTAGTGTGGTCTATTGGGGGAGATTCTGATTTTTTTTAGTTGTTTTGTTTAGTTGTTTTGTTTTGTGTGTTAACTTTTTCCTGTTTTGAGTGTTAAATTTTTTCTGTTTTAAGTTATTTTTATCGTGTCTTGTGTGCAATTTTACATTTTTCTCTTCAATTCTGGACTGTGTTAAAGTTATAGACTCGTCTTTCACTTCACTTAATTAATACTTATGGTTTGAAATCCTTGCTTTTCTTTGTTTGGAAAGATGATTAAAATGTTTAAGAGGTTGAATTAATTATGACACAAATACCCTATGTGAGATTTGAGCCACTTTATGTTCTTTCTTGTGTGTGATTTGTCTCTTGATTGCTTGCGCATATGCCTTGGCTTGAATCTTGTTGACAATTCTTGATTGATATGCATGTTTGGAAATCATAAAGGCATTTTTGTTTTTGAGCCTCTTTAGCCAAATAAGCTTACCTTGTTCTAATCCTTTGATAACCCATTTTGAGCCTACACTTTCCTCATTTCTTTGTTTTGAAGCTCATACACTAGCCCTAAGTGAAAAACCATGATTACCTTAACCTTAGGGAATTTTGGAGCTTTGGAAGTGTTTTGGGAATAAGTGTGGTCTCCTTGGGGATCCGGGACATCTGATGAATTGGCTAGTTGGTTCCTCTTCGTGTTTCATTTTTGTAAATATGTTGTGTATCTTGTCTCTTACAGTTGAGTCCTAAATAGAGAAAAGAAAAGAAAAGAGACAAGACGAAAAAAAAATATAAAAGTAAAAAAAAAGTGTTTGGGAATAATGGAGTCGAGAAGATGATTGAATTAGAGATTTTGGATGTGATTAGATTTTGTTTACACTTGTTCCCCATTGCTCCTCTATTTCTTCTGGGTTGTACCTACTTATCCATATTTCATCCTCCCCTATCCTTGGCCTCATTACAATCATAAAAGACCTCTTGATTTGAACATGCATATCTTTCTGAGTGTTGATTTTAGAGATTTGCCAAGTCTGTTTGTTGCTTGTTTTCTTGAGTGCATTGAGTTGAAATTCTTTACCTTAGACACTTGAGAGAAACACTGATAGTGCATCTGTGAGGTTTTGTTACTTTTGATTCACCTCTTGAGTTGATTGATCATTTTACTATGTTTGAATTGCTTGGAAGATTTCTGTAAGTATCTGCTTTTCTTTGATTCTGTGTTGGATATTGTCTACATCTTTTCTTTGTCCAGACTTCTTGAGAACTATGTAATTTTGTTTGTTTTCTTGCTAGTCTTTGTTTTCTGTATGATGCGTTTGTGTCACCTCCCTAAAAGTCCTTTGAACCATTCCCTGATTTGCGTCTTAATTTTGTCCAAGAGTGCAAAAGACTAAGTGTGGTCTATTTTGATGAATCATTATTTTCTTCACTTCACTTAGTTTATTGTACTAAAATTAATCCGGGAATTGTGCTTAATTGTCCAGTATTTTCCCATTTTTCTTAATTGTGCTTAATTCGACCAGAAATTCTTATTTTAATTAATTTGAATTGTCTGAGCTTATTATTTTCATTATTGATTGTTGGGAAATTTTTAGATAATATTTTGGGACTTAGAGAAATGCCACACCTCCTTTCTCATTTTAGCTTAAAATAAAATTGATGTGGCATTTCTCTAAGTCCCAAAATATTATCCAAAAATTTCCCTACAATCAATAATGAAAATAATAAGCTCAGACAATTCAAATTAATTAAAATAAGAATTTCTGATCGAATTAAGCACAATTAAGAAAAATGGGAAAATACTGGACAATTAAGCACAATTCCCAGATTAATTTTAGTACAATAAACTAAGTGAAGTGAAAAAAATAATGATTCATCACTCCTCCTCCTCAAATAAACCTAAATTTCACCTAACAATCATGGTCACTAATATAAAAAATAACATCCTTTTTATGTTGGACATGAAGAAGGACCATTATGTTACGTGGACTTGATTTTTTGAAACTCATGCTAAGGTTACCATAGTTCTTCACCATATCATCCCTCAGCTTGGGAAGGAATGTCTATCACCAACTAATGTTGGATCGCTTTTAATTCTATTGTACTTCAATGGATCTATTCTACAATATCTATTTTTGATCTCCTCCCCATTGTAATGAAGAAAGGCTCCTAGACTATGGCTACCTAGAAATTTTTAGCTACCATTTCTTAGGACAACTAGAATTTTTGTGTTCTTGCTCTCGGGTAGGATTTTTCTTCCACTCGCATGGATAACTTTCTGAATGTTTCTGTATACGGTTAGTGACTAAAACAAATTTTTGATGAGTTGATGAATGTTGGTGCTCCTGTTAGTAGTAATAGTTTGATACTACAACCAGTCTTTGGTTTGTTTGAGCCCTTTCATAGTGTAATCACCTTAATCCGTCATAGTAACTCTCCATCTTCCTTCATTTAGGCCTGTTTGACTCTTGAGAAATCTAGTCTAATGAAGATGCAAACAATGCTTCTCACACTGCCATGCACACTTAAGCCTTACGGACCCTGATCACTCCTCATACCAACGCTCAAACTGTTAGTCAAACAATTATTTTGGGTTTGGCCACAATTGCAACAATTGAGGGCGCTTTGGTGTACATAACTAGCATATTGGATCTCGCTCAAATGGTTCATTTGGTTTGTTTATTTCTCTTGTTGTTTGTCTTTCTCCATCATGGTAGTCACCTTAATTTGTTCCTTAAAATCCTTGGGGTTGGACTCCCCCTCCTTGGGGCATGACTCCTCATCCTTATCCCATATCTTAGTGGGCTCACCTCATAAGACCTTCAAAACAAGCTGACATTCTAGGTTAATGTCCTCAAACCCACACTATTACAACTTCCCCAATGCCCATTGACATTCTTGTTGTTATGCATATCATGTCTCTAACACCTCCTAAAACCACACACAGTACATAGACACTGGATCCTCATCTCACTCATAAACATCACAAGGTAATCTCACATCTTATTCTAATTTGAGCCATTTCAATCATACATTAATTGTTGGTAGTGGTTAAGGTATTCTAATTCAAGGTTTCAGTCAACCATCCTTCCTACATCAAATCACCATAAACCTCTCAATCATTATCACATATTGCACACATCGCATATTTAAAGAAAGATTTATTTTTTT